>NW_027468663.1:7352094-7489594 GCF_046254945.1 Alosa pseudoharengus
GCACTTACACATATATTCATACAGAGATATCCAAAATGATCTGCTTTTCTGATTGCTTTGAAACAGATACACAACACATTTTCCAAGATTCTTCACTATTCTGCTCTCTCTCTCTTCTGCTTTTATATTTGACTCCTCTGTTCAAGACCATATGAAGACACTTCTCCAAGTGAGTCAAAGCTCACAATCAGACCTGGACCAGGACATTTGAAGCTCAGTGTCTGAATGTTTTTTCAATCTTGGAGATGGGACACATAGCACAAAACATTAGGGAGACTATATGACACTTTAGTTTAATCAAGGAAAATGATAAAAGACATGGGGGTCAATACAGGGGTGAAGGCATTCACCAATTAATGTCCTTCCTCAATTGAATACAGATTACTATTGGTCCCCGTCGGCCCTTTACGTTTCATATAAATACATGGAAAAAACTTTCATCTGTGCTAAACTCTTGACCTTTTTTTCTCAGGAATAACACCATAGCTAGATTTCCGCATTGACAACAACCAGTTAAGCTTGACAAGACATCCTCCTCACAAAATACACACCAGCTTTTCAGTATGCACTATGCACCCTAGAAAATTCAACACTCCATTTCAGTCAAGTCAGTTGCATTATCTTCAGACTCCACATTCATTCTTCAAAACATAACATCAGGATTACATTCCGTCAGTGAGGACACTCTCATCCAAAACAGCTAACTATACAATGTCTATCTATATATTTATGTATTAATGAAATTATGGTGCCAGGATATAGAATACATAAAACAATGTTCTTCAGCACAATCAACTGGGCCACACTCTGAAACATAACATTGAGGCAAAAGTTGTTATCTGTAACTCAAATTGCAATTTAAAATGGCAAATGAATAATGGTTTTCAGATCTCCACAAACTTGTTTTCATTTTACTGAAAGTGTGCATGTCTGGTTCAAACACATTGATGAATTAGATGAAAAACAATCAATGGTAAGGTCTTAATATATATATTAAATCCAACACTGCAATGGCACCCTCCTGCTGTTTCTGGCCTTATGATGTAACTAGAGTGGCCAGAAATCTCAACCATGAATATGTCAGAGCCAGGTCTATATTCGGCCTATAAATAAACAGAGTATCATATTTGTATGCAATAACATAGAGAGAAGTTAGATATTGATATTTCTTAGCGAAATGTGTACTCTCAGACAAAGAGATAATCGGGTTAACATAATTTATTTATTCATTTTTATTTTAATGAGTGGAGAATGTGCCATGACATCCTGGCATACTGTGAGATTTGTCCATAAAAGTTCTTTGAGCTATCTTTACATACTTCAACTGTTAATTTTAGCATGTTACTTGTCCAGAAGAAAAAAACAATGGACAAACTGCCTAAAAAACAACATGGAAAACATAAAGATCACATACGGAGAGAGAATTCTTGCAAAACTCTTCTGACTTCACTCTGTGGAATGTTGCATGTAATAATAAAATATCAGTGGTAATAACAAACTTCATTTTTTTATCGTATTTGAACAGTTTGGCCTTTATATACATAGATTTCTTTTTTTCATACTGTAGCATCAAAGTTTTAAAACAAACTTCATCTGGGGAATTTTATTTCATCTTCAAGGGAAAGTCACAAGGAAATTGATGATTTAAAAAGTCATCAAATGTTCTGTATCTTCTTGTGGCAAAAAATTCAGTTGCACTTTTTTCTCTTTTTTTTCCTTATATACGTAAAAAAAAAGAAGTAAAGAAAAAAAACCTATCACACAGGAAGTGTCTGTGCTTCAGTGGTAGTTGAAATGTCCGGCGCCCCCTGATGCTTGGAGGTCTTTAGTCCAGCTGCTCCTGTTTTATCCTGTTGCTCTGAAGGCCTCGCTGGGCCCGCCGCAGCTCCCTCTTCAGCACGTACTCGCTGAACTGGGATGAGTCCACGCCACCACCGCATGCGCCTGAGATATCGAACCCTCGCTGCTGCAGCCGTTCCAAGACCTACACACACACACACACACACACACACACACACACACACAACTCAGGTAAGATGTGTGCCAATAAAGCCAGTGTGTTCCGTGCTGTCGTCAGTCGGAAGGAGCCGTCGGCGTTCATTTTGTCCGATTTGACTTGTGGAATCGGCCAGTGGGCAGTTGGACTCAATGACCAATCTGATTGGTGGAATGCTAGCCCTTGACTAAACATTATGATCTCGGATTATGACCATTAATCCATTATGGTGCATTTCCATTGACGCAAATTTCGGCCTGGTGAAATGAGAGTGAATTCGCCGAGGCACGCGAAACAGAGTTGGTGAAAGTTTAACTTCACAGGTTCACAGGTTCTGGTTCATATGTCACACAAACTTAGTCAGGGCAAATAGACCACTGTAGATGTTAGTTTAAACACTCAAACTTTTCAGGTAGTCGACAGGCCAACCGCATTTCAGGACATTGCATTTCATTGTAGGCTACATGCTACAAAACAGGTATGAAATGGGAGGTCTTAGCGACCTTGTTGTTTCTTTGAACATGAATTGTTGTTTATAGGCAACATCAACCTAGTCGAGGCATAAAGACCCCATGTATATTTTCATTAAAGGAACACACCATCGTTTTATGAAATTAGGTAATTCACTGTCTCCACTAGAGTTAGATAACTGAGCAAGAGCATTTTTGTCTCTGTGGCGTGCAAGCATTTATAAGAAGATTTCCTAGGCAGGTATTCACTTGGGACTATGCAGGGGCGAAGCACAGGTGAAGCACTGCTACGTGGGCGCAGAGATTGTCTGTGCTGTGGCGAGTGAGACAAGGTACTTATGTGTTGCGCTATACCTGTGCTTCGCCATTTGTAGTCGTGAATACACAGGCCACAAGAAGTAATTAGGGATTTTCTTTTTGTTGGCTCACTTTTATTCACGACATGCTATGCGGCGACGAGAGTTTCCATTCACTATGCTAAGCTAAGTTATCGGGGAGCTGCCAGACTAAGACAATGCATGCACGGAAACAAAAACAAATTGCTCACTTATCTAACTCCAGGGGAGACAGTGAATAACCCAATTTCATAAAACTGTGGCGTACTCCTTTAAGTAGTTAAACTTTTGATATGATAGCCTAATTACATCGCTTGGCACTGCTTTCAGCCATTAGCCTACAGTTTTGCCGTCCACACCCCTGAGGCGGAATTTCGTTGGGTGAAAATTGCGAGGTGTTTCGCTGTGTGGAAACCTACCGTTATAGACCACAGGTGAAAACTACATGGTATTGGACTGGTGAATGGAAACCATAACACAATTACTGTGTCAGTATTATCATTTAAATAATTGGGCTTTTCTCAATACAAAGTACGCTAAAGAACGGTCTCCCGTTCTTGAAAGTTCGAACTTGAAAAGTTAAGATCGTGAGTCCAGACTCTGGAGAACGCGAGGACACAGGGCGCTAAATTTGCAGTTTGAGACAGCAGCGTTTTTGCCAACGGCAGCTTCTCTCGGAACAGCTCGGGAGTCTAGTCATTTACCTATTGCTCTATTGGTCTACCCAGTATTTCTGACATTTACAATAAAATATATAATTCACCAGCTTGTTTAAGTTTGTTTCTCATTGATTTTTTTTATTAAATATTAATAACAATATATTCACTTGCCGATGGCGGGAACAACGTTTGAAGTTCGCAGTTTAAGTGACAGTTATGATTAACGTTAGTTGTGAAGCCTGTAGCCTACCGTTTATAGCCTAAACATGGATCGGATTGTAGCAGCAATTATGATAGGTAGGCCTATTATGTATCAATGCTGCCATTTCTCTTATGTGAGTGTCACGGCTGAGCTGACGTAATGCATTGTGGAATCTTCAAGCCACCAAGTCACCACCATAGACAGTAAAAGATGTGGACAGAGTCATCACGTAGACGTCAATCGAGGCGGGTGAAGCAAATTTCAACCGTTTCCTGTTGGTCGACGAGGCTTTCTGCGCAGGCTCAGGGGACGTAAATGTAACGTAGGCACGTAGTCTGACTTGTGTAACTCTTGTGATAGCTGCACCGAGAGATTGGGTATGTAGCCACTTACTTCGTTACCACCATGTCTACATTACTGTTCTAAATGTCCTAGTTTTTCGTAGATAAATGTGATTTAATATAAACAGAACTCGCCACATTCATAGCCTAGGCTACTGTCAATCCATCAAAACTTCGCTGAAATGTTGTGCTCCGATGCTTTCGTTCTTATCCAGAGAATACGGTTATTTTGCTCCTGTGCGACGCTTTCACCCGCTCTGGCTGTATGCTTATTACGTCACTTTAGCATTGATTTCGGAAAAAGGTTTATTACTCAGTCTGTAAGTCAGTTACGAGGTTATGACGCCAATCACACAATGTTGTATTACTCCGGCAATAGAAAAAGTTAATATAAAAGCTTAAAACGCTTCAGCTGTAACGTTATTTGATGTCAAAGTGGCGCCCAAATTGAATGGGCTTCAATGGGGATGGCTAGGTGAACTGGTCTACTATTTAGCCTCAGATCCGCCATAGTGTCTACGCTCTCCGAACGTTCGCCTGCCCCCTTGGTCACCACCCGATGCATCCTTGATAAAACCAACGATTCGAGAACACTTCCGGGAATGTTATGCGTTCTTGAATAAATGCGAACTTGTGAATTGGAACAGTACTTCGGCGGTGATTGATGACGTTTCAGAACGATTTTCAAGTTCATGAGAACACAAGTATAGAAAAGAACGCATATTGAGAAAAGCCCACAGTATATGCAGCTCTACTACAAGGCTCATAGAGTCACAGATTTTGGACTGTGTCTCTCTTCGAGTTACTGCTGTAATATCTCCCTTCGAGATATTTCTCTAATTGACATTTGTGCATTAAAACCAAAAACATTCCCTGAAGAACTTATGACTTCTTGGAAGAGACAAATTTCTCCTTTACATAGACCTAATTTTCAACATGGTTTCAGTATCCAGCAGACAAACTGATGAAATGTAGTGTAAGAAAATTTACATTCCCACCCAACTCTCCTTCATCTCTCACTGTCACAACAAACACACCCAAACTGAGTTTGGCTGTGATAAATGTAAATGTCTTTTTGAGAGAGTGAAGAGAGGTAAAGAGAAAACAGAGAGAATGTGTGTGTGTGTGTGTGTGTGTGTGTGTGTGTGTGTGTGTGTGTGTGTGTGTGTGTGTGTGCAAGTGCACACGCTCAAGTCTGTGTGTGTGTTTGTGCATGCATACGAGTTTGTCCCTCATTCTGCAGCCTCGCAGACATCCACAGACGTGTCCGGGGGGCAGTGGGATCATCGCAT
This sequence comes from Alosa pseudoharengus, assembly GCF_046254945.1. NCBI lineage: Eukaryota > Metazoa > Chordata > Actinopteri > Clupeiformes > Clupeidae > Alosa > Alosa pseudoharengus. The sequence goes on from NW_027468663.1 coordinate 7,357,390, forward strand.
TCCATCAAAGCGCCCCCAGGGAGCGCTGAGGCTTCTCTCTGTGCCACTTGGCAGCACAGATCCCCAGCACGTCCCCCAGCGCCCCGGGCCTGAGCCCCCGCCAAAACTACAAAGGTCTCACTCTGCTGGCGGCCCCCACCCCACCCCACCCCCATCCCATCTCCTCTACTCTCCCCTAGCACACACACACACACACACACACACACAACACACACACACACACACACACACACACACACAACACACACACACAACACACACACACACACACACACACACACACAGCCTCCATTAGGCGCAGATACAGCACCCACTGCGGGCTCGCTTTAATAACCAAACAGGATTATGGGCCCTGCCTGCGGACTACCTGCCAGGGAGTGCACTCTCATAACACCAAGAAGCATCTCCGTGTTTGTGTGAGTGCATGTGTGAGCGTGTCTGTCTGTTTTTGTGTTAAAATATATAATTCCTGTACAAACTTGATTGAAAGTTTCTTGGGAAAGAATAGCGCATTTTTTGACTCTGTGGTGAATTTCAAACAGATATTGACAAAGTGTGAGATTCATTTAAAAATCACAGCGGTCAGGAAAGAAAATGCCCCAAGCTTATTATGTGTTGCTGGGTAATTGAGGATGTGTCAAAGCAGAAAGAAGTCTGCACACTCAGGTCCAAAAAAAGTCCAAAAGCTCAGCTGAAATAAATAGCTTGGGGTGCGCTAGGCATCTCACTCATACGATTCAAGACTTTCCCCTACTCTCATCTCCAACACCTTAAGGTGTATTTGGCATATTCCCCTTTGTTATCTTGTACCGAAGACAATGTGAATGCTACTCAAAAAACAGCTTAATAACATAATAACAATAACATTACAAAAACTCATGCTGATCCTCATAGAGAAACATGTTGCAATTTGATTTATGGCGTGTTGCATCACGCAAACATGTTCATTAAAATAAAAATTCATGAGCATATTGTCTCAGGTGATATTACTTCTGATATCATTTATAAACCAGGGATCCTACAGGCATGAGGTGCAATATTCTTTGGTTCTCAAGTGCAATATCATCTTGAAGCTCTTGAATTGAAACCCCAAGCCCTACAGGAAGTAAGTGTCAATGTATAACTTAAATATATTCTCCTTTCCTTCAATATATTCTACGGGTATATGTGAGTTGCACTGGATCAAATATATTATAATAGTAATGCCCCCCCCCCCATGACAAACACACACACACACACACACTAAATGCCCCCTTCTGCTCACCTGAACAGAGTTGAGGTGACAATAGCCATTGAGGGGGAAGCGGATGACATGAGTGGAATCGTGGTTCCAGCCGGCATTGACGGAGTTGCACATGACGTCTCCGATTTCGGGGAAGATGTCCTCGATGAGAGCCTTGTCCCCGCTCAGCGTGATCCTCTCGCCGAGGTCCGGCGCCACTCGCACCACCAAGCACTCGCAGGGACGCGACACCCGGCTCAGCTCCTTGTCCTGGCGCCAGCGCTCCAGCTCAGCCAGCAGGGGCTGCAGCTGGAAATACCGGGCCTCCTCATACAGCAGACTGTAGTCCTATACGGCAGTAGAGATAGAGACACAGAGAGAAAGAGAGGGAGAGAGAGAGAGGGATAGAGGGATAGAGAAAGAGAGTATATAACGTCATGTCATTTCACCGGTCTTAAATCATCTCTCCCCACTTTTAAGGGGCTTTAATTCAATTTGATGCTAAATTCCAAAGCAAGAATGCCATTTCTTTAACAAATTGATGGAATAGAAAGCACCTGGCCATGATTGTTTCAGACTGTCTGAAAGAGTGATCATGGCCTCACACTGAACTCCAGCAAGTCTTTTGTCTTTGCTAGTTTTATCTGACATACTTTAAGCGCAGACTGAGTCACCCAGCGGACAGTCCATCAGATAATGTGATTATTTGTTTGCTCTCGGGGCAAGTTTGTAATTAACAGCGAAATGGCATGTAGGAGCTAGCAAACAGGAATCTAATGCTCACACTCAGACAAGGCTAAAAATAAAACATTTTCCACAAAACAGTTGGCACACTGATCTATACTATTAGATTATTACTTTTATCTTACATTGGATATTTTCTCATGTCAAAAAATAGGGCATGTCAACTAAAGCCCCATTTCACTGTGCAGTGATCCCCAGACAGGCAGGTTTCTAAATAGGGTACAACCGATGAGGGTGAAAACCCCTAGGGCAGTTTGGGGGTCTTGCTTAATGGGCCAGTGGCGATGACTCTTTCAAGGACCTTGGATGTCTATCCCCCAGCATACAAGTCTAGTATTTGCTGTGTGTTCTTGTGGGGATCAACCCTGCAGTTTGTTTCAGCTCTGGCACCTACACCACTGGAATAAACTCCCAATCCTGAGGAAAATGGCATTTAGTTGCACATTTAACAATCAATGTTGCCAAGAACACAGTGAACTCATGTGACCTAAAATGCTTCATATTTGCCAGACCTGAATGCCTATAATCCTAAACCCAGAAGCTGCTTCATGTGGAACAACTTTAAAATGTGGTGTATTCACCATTAATATATGTTCAGAATGTGCGTCTGTATGTGTTTATTTTTCCTGAATCCTTGGTTGGGTTTGCACTGAAGTTAGATGACTAATGCTATTTGACATATGTGACTCCTGTGAAATCAAGGAAATGTCACAAAAGTGATGAGCTCTTCATGAGAAAGTAAACATTTCCGCTGCTCTGCCCACTACAACAAACCTAATTGGAGATGACCAAATTCTGGACCAAATGAGAAAGTAAAAAAAAAAAAAACTCATCCTTTCCATAAAACTTGCGCACGACATTCTGAATTGAGTCAGACACTCACTTTGAAGTCATCTGGGATGAGGAGCTTTGAGGTCCTGAGGAAGTTGAGGATGTAGCGGAACATGTGACCATCCCTGTCAATGAAGTAGTGCTGCTTGAGGCTGTCCAGGACAATGGGCTCTGTGCCATCAAAGAGACGGCCAATTCTGTTCGCAGAGACAGTGAGAGAAAGAGTGAGCAAAAGAGAGAGGGAGAGAGAGGGAGAGGGGGAGAGAGAGAGAGAGAAATAATGAGAGGAAGATGCAATATGAGGCAAACATGTGGCACCAAAAGCGACAGCAAGCCTGGCTGAACTCCCTCGCTTGTACACCCACACAGACAATAACAATAAAAACAGAACTGAATAATAAATAAATTATTACAGAAATTGTGGATTAAACCCCTGGTCAGACACAGAGGTTGGGGCCATCTGGTAGAGGTTGGGCCCCAGGGTAGAGTGCTCCAGGGGCCCTGCCTGAGGGGACAGCGTGGCCCTTTATCTCCAGATGGCCCCCATACCCTTTGGACCTGTACTGCTTCTGGGGCATCTGTCAGTGTGACAGAACTGCCTTTGTCTGGGCTCTGTGTTCAGCAGTTCAACTACCAAAAACAGTCGCAGTAACAGAAGGTATTTAAAAAAAAAAGCCTGGGAATATTTGCTGTTTAGAAAGTTAGCAGGGCAGTGATGCAACGATGATGAAATTTGTTTAACATAAATACATTTCAAAAGACATGATTTATTCAGCTGTGGGATAAGTAGTAGGGATATGACTGAGGAAAGTCAGGCAATGAGTGGAGTATTGCCAACACACACTTGACAGTCACGCACACACAAAAAGTGCATATCGGAAGCAATGAGGGAAAAAACACGCAATTTTACATTTCTAATGAGCCTATCTGTGGAACATAATCTGTCAGACATAGTGCTGCCTACTATCTGGCAGTGACTGTCAATTTGTGCTAAACACAAATAAGTTGGCTTAAGTTTAGTGAACTAGGAGGAGTGTATGCCAGGACAGGTTTGGGTTAATAAGGGGGGGGGGGGGGGGGTCCGGAGAGTGTATCCATCATGCACTTCACCCCACTCACAGAGACACACTTTGACATTCATCAGTTCTGTCATGGAGGATGACAGTCAGCGGTCACGGATCTAATACAGATGACCAAGACAGACAAGGGGCTGCATTAGATCTGTTTCACTTTCTGAATCATGCCATGTCCTTCAAAACAGTGTCCAGCCAACACTGCTTGGGGTGTTACACACTGCAGACATGGACTGTGAAACAAAGGCTATTGTCAGTTGTGGTGCTTGTCTGTAAAATACAGCGTAAAAGATCCCTGTAATTATCACTTTTATGAGCAATAACTAAAATGAATTTTCACCAACCATACTGGTTGCTGTGACAAGATGTGTGATGTAAAGACGGTCTGGAGGCAATGCTCACCTGGACTCGGGGTATTTTGTTAACGTGGCCAGACTGCTGGTATACATGTGGCCACCAACGTCAATGTGCACTGGTGCGTTGGACTTAGTGAGCTGGGCAGGAGTGGGGATGCCCTGGTTACTCAGTGGAGAGGCCGGTGATCTGGTAATCATGGGTCTGGACATATTGGACCGGTTATCCTGTCAAAAACAACAACTTTAAGGTCAGCAGGTCACAGAAATTATTACGCTGTATTCATGTTACTGGACTACATATATAATGATGTCAAACTAGCCTGATTTTGTTGGTATGTAGTTCCATTTTATTCAAACAATACAATAAAATAAAGCATTGTTCTGATATGCTTTGTTTGCACTGGTGGCCACCATTCATTGAAATGTATACATTTCCCATGAAAAAAAAAAAGATCTGACAGTAACAGAGAGAGGAGGAAAGAAGCAAATTCAGTGTAACATTTAGTGTAGATGGTGACTTAACCAGCAGCATCAGGCTGACCATATGTCCAATTATTACCAGCTCTGAAACAAGGACACCTTTAGTGTGTCAATTAGAAGAAAAAAATACTTGGCTTTCTAACTAAATGTGTAACATATGCATTAAGACCAAACAAATCACTGGGTAACAAAACGTAATTTGGCAGAAAATTCATGGGGATGTTTGACTATACATGTTTCATACATTCGCTCGTGTGACAGGAGGTCAAATACAAGATAATATATCACAATGCACAGGGCACAACTTTCTAACCAACCTGCACTGATTCCAGGTCAATTCAGAGTATACTGTTTTATCCTCTGTTCTCTCTTGAAATTGCCTCATGAGATGGACATTCTATGTGCTATGCACACAAGGATGACTTTATGGAAAAAGCTAGCCATGGTATGGACCAAATAGGTTTGGCTAAGTAGTCTAGTAGAGGATTAGAACTCGAGAAGACTTAGGAAAAGGAGGGTGATTTTTACTTTACATTTTTTACAAACCATAAGACAAGTTGGACTGTAACCGTAATCTACGTGGTCAGAGTTTCCTTTTTTACGAAATCTGGGGAAATGTAGGCTACTTATATTGTTAGATCAAGATCGGCGATGCATTAACGAGTAAACTGGAAGTTCTAGTAATCCCAAATAGTAAGACACTGACAAAATGTATACTTTTCTTACTAGACTACCGCGAGAACAGATATCTCAGTACTACAAATAATAAGCAGCTGTTCCGGATTCGTCACATCATCACTTTATGAGTCCTTCAGTCTACTGGAGGCAAAGTTGGAAAAAATAACTTCCGACCACAACGCTCATCATACTCTTCTTTCACACATCATGATTAAAAGGCTCGTGTTTTCTTTGTATAGGCTACCTAAGAATATTAATTACCTGCACTGTCAAAGGGGCAGATTGTTCACGTGGGAGGGCACCGTCACTCAGGGATATCACAATCGCGGAATCTCTGTATTCTGTCGGACGAAGTCTTTTGGCTACAGCCTGTCCAGTACCATCCAAGAAAGGTAAAGAGGGTGGTCGGGTCTTCGTTTTATGATTCGTTAAGTCCATGATAACCATCAAATCCATAAGAGTTGCAGTCGACTCAAAGACAGACCGGTTTCCTCGTGTATTGCCTTACCATCCTTCAGAATAACAGCGACAGTAGCCTACTAAATGGGACAGATAAGATGAACTAAAACGGGTTCCTTACAGCGAAATGTTATCCACTGCCCGAGGTAAAATTCGAAATGAATATTACGGAAAGGTATCGTAAAAGTCCTGTCCCATAATGTGACCCTTCATTGTTTAAAATGCATGCATCTGTTCTTATTACGCACGCGTCTAATATCTATATACATTTGTAGTTCTTCATCGTGAGTTCGTTGTTTCACCTCCAGCTCTCAAGAGCTTTTCTCTGTCTAACGCGCAGGAACAGCTTCAGGTGAAGATCCACACTTTCGAGTAGAGCACATCAGAAGGCGTGCACATTTCCCAGCACAATGAATGGAGCATATTTCAAATGATTGCCCGGGGTATTTGCCACATATTGTCAGCGTTTAAGGCAATGCGGCAAAACTGCTCTGTGCGGAGGGAATAACATTACAAGTATTTAAGCCACAGTACATAGTGGATTAAACTGTAGGCTACAACGCAGTCTGATAGTAACTTTGTGAATAAAACCCACCTCCTGTTGCTAATCCAGAAATCTCTACATTATCCAAATACCCTCAGGGCACTAGTGACCTTCTCTATACAGCAAACTCCCCCATTTTCCTTTTGGTTTCCATAAGCTTGGGCAGACTATGCATACAGGCATTTGTTTGTAGAAAATAGCCAAAGCCTCAGTGAACTATGCCTGCACATAATTATTCTTAAGCTTAAATGGGGTTATGGGATCCACAGAATGCATTTCAAAGCTAGAATTGTCAATACTAGTTTAAATTGGGTTTGGGTTCTATTCAAATCAAACAATTATTTCTATTACTGATTTTGCACAAATATGTTAGGAGACAGGTCTGATTGCCATGACCTCATAGGCTAGCTCTGTTCTACAAAACACTGGCTTCAGAAAAGACTAAATATTTTGTGTATATGAAATAAATACCCTTCACTAAAATGTGCATATTTCTGAGAAACCAAGGATAAACTGATTCAGCTTCTTTATGAGATGCACATAGGCGTAACATGTTCTTGGAGAATGTACTGCTGAAAGCAACTTTAAACCCAGCATCCTCAGGAATAACCCTGAAACGTAGACCAGTCAAACTCCTACTGCCTTCCTTTCCCTCAAACATCTGAGAGAAAATGCACCCATGAGCTCAGAAGAAGGTTGTGAATAAATTATTACCAAGTGTGTCACAAAAGCAACCCGGCTTTTTTAAAACATCCATGTTTCACTTCTAAGTTGGAGGTGTCGGTTTCACACCTAGATACTCAATTAGCAATTAAGCCTGCCTTTGAGTGCTGCTGGTCTTCGTGGTGGCGGCGGCTGTGGTGGTGGTGAGCAATCCCAGCCTGATTTGCATGCCGTTTGTGCCTGAGCTGATAAGAGCCGAGGCAGAATCCATGCATAGTTTTAAAAATTCAACTCCAGGATCAGTGGCAGGACCCAGGGGGCCCGCGGGGCGCCGAGCGGCTCTTCAAAAGGGGGGACCTGTGTGAGGCAGATGGAAGAGTGCGTGGGATCACACTCCGAATGCAGGTAATTTGTTCCCTGACTAATTTGCAGAGAGATGGTGTGCGCTTGTGAGTGAGTGAGTGAGCAGGCGAGCAAGTGAATGTGTGTGTGTCTGTGTGTTTGAATGTCTGACTGAATCCAGCCAGCAAAAGTGAGGAAGGAGAAGAAGAGGAAGGGGAAAAATAGAAAGTGAACAAGCTGCACTATGAAGCGGGCCACCCTAAAAGGCTTGTCATCTGCAGGCGGGGGGCTAATGTGCCAAGGCAGCGGGCGTCATGACCGTTATCATTAAGGTGTGTGTGTCTGTGTGTGTGGGCAGTGTTTGAGAGAAGTGCCCTGAGGCACACACCAGTACAACACACAACAGACACAGACATCAAATCCCAACCTTAATGTTTTTTTTATTTATTTTTTAAATGAAGGACCCGATTTGAGGTATTGTATGACACCCGCACCTCAACACAGACACACACACACCCACTCTCATCTTAACCTTCAAATGCAAACAAACTTAGATGTGTTTGGACATTCATCCCACAATCATTAAACAAGGTTGGCTTTATGATTACATGAAAGTCCACATATTACAGGTTTTTAAAAAGAGCCTCAGTATTGAGTAGCAATGTGTGTATGATCCAAACACCAGTTGAAATTACACTAACCTGTTGCGGTTTTCACCATGCAATATGCTATAATGTACAGTACAACCTTAACTCTCACTGGTTACTGACCATCATCTGTTCCAAAACAAAATATAAGCTAGGTCTGTTTACTTTTACTAAGCCAGGCAAAACATGCCACCCACACAAATGACTAATATTCATTTGATTGTGAATGTGCTAACTACTTCCCCGTGCCAGAAGACACATCTGGACCTGGTTTGGGCTTGACTCATTCCTTTGATTGTAGATGGTTTTGAACTAAATTTTGAATTGAAGTCTGCTCTAAACTACCTGCTTATCACTGAATCCATACATGACCCAGCATTTGATCAGGCATAACTTAACTTTCAGAACGAACACTTGAAGCATAGGCCTCTACTGTATGATTCTCTTCCCTCACCTTAACAAAAAGTATGAATTATGCATATTTCAATATCTATACTGACAGTAAACCTCTAACGCAAACTAGGATTCATTTAAGCTTATAACTAGACTCCAAACTGTAAAGAATACTATGGATGAAACGGCTACATATTTTCAAGATGACAGCCTGTTGAAATGGAGTAGAGGTACACTGTAATAGTCCACTCATCTGTCGGGTTAGCACTATTGTGTAGCCGATCATATTCCCTGCTGGAATGTGAGAATTCATTGAGGCATCTTTCAATTAAGGCATCTTCAATGCAGTGTCCCGAACTGCCCTATATGCCACAGAAGACATATCATACCTCAAAAAGTTAACACATGATTTTTATCATCAATTAATTCTCTTTATCAGTGAGCTACAGATGGTTCACTAAACTATAGTAACAGTAAAACCACTTCATAAACATGTGTTTTAAATTATTGTTGGAAATGTCCAATACGTATACTTAAGCCTCGAGGGTCTACATATCAGTTCGTACCGCGAAGAGTGTGGCATATGGTTGGAGCCGATTGGGACGCGACGATGAGCCAGGTGTGGCATTGGTAGGTTAAGTAGCCTATCTGTTACACTACGGGCTGAAGAGTTTCCCAATCGCGAGTGACTCAGACGCATTATAGGGCAGACAGAAGACAGCGCAAGTCACACAGGATGTAACTGCAAATTTAGAAGTAAATAAACACAAGTCATTCTGTACGATTGCCCAACTTCCAAACGAATGATGTCCAAATAGGCTGCATGTCATGTCAGACTTTTGGTAGAACGATCGTTTGCGGTGCCGCGTCTGTATCGAGGATGGCTGATGTGTGACTAGTTTTAGACGCCAAACAGTGAGAAAAGGAAAGCAACATTTCATTTGTAATTTTCAAAGAGTGGGCTCTCGTTACAAAATGATGGTGAGTAGGCTACAAAGAGATGATTCATGAAATTGGCACTGACGTGTGTAGAATAGGTACCTCCTGTCTTACAAAATAAGAAAACCCCTCCGGCAAATTACTCCACAATGGCGTCTTTCATTAGCGGATCTGGGGCACTCAGGAAATGGAACTGGTTTAGAACAGCCAGGAACTAAAAAGAACCTCACTCGAAATGTGTAGATGTGATGTATTAAAACGTATGACAAACAGACGAGGAACCTCTGTTAATGAGTTCCACGGGCTTTAGCAACACGCCAGAAGCGTGACGATGGCTAGCTTACAGCTCTCTCCGTGAAGGTCGAGTAAAGAAAGCTAACGAATCCAGACATCATGCGTTTCAGTCGCGACACAAGCTTGAAATACAGATATAGAACAAAACACTGAACAATATCCAGGAAGTGGTTAAATATTTTTGTTGGAACTGTGGCGCTCATCGACTGGCACATGCGTAAAAGCGACTGCGCCCTGAATGTCCTAGTCAAACCAAGCGTCAGAAATAATAGCAAAGCAAATAAATCCGCGCTTACCTGAAACATTGATGGACATAAAGTTGCTTTTTGAGAACCTATTCCTTCCGATTTCGCTTGCGATCTGCCTCCCTTGCTACACCAGAGAGAAATGCAATAGCTTGGCTAAGGTAGACAGAACAAAATACAGAGAATACTTGCTCCAGGGCTTCGAAACCCCTCAAGGCAAAGATCAGGATACAATTAGCTCATGTCTCTAGCCCAGTCTAAACCAATCTGCAAAATAAAACTCCCGGTGAAAGAACAGAACATCGAAGCAGCACGTCGGCCTACTATCTACATTTATATTTTTAATCTTAAAATTGTGTAAAGATCCAGATATTTTTTCGGCACAAACAGACTCACTCCTTCCAACTTATCCAATGCACTCTTCCACAGAAAAGCTGATTTTAATCGTTATGATTAGTTTTGATGTAATGTTCCTGCGGGCAATTTTTGCAAATGGATGGAGTGTTTCTTTGCCAAAAAGGAAAGGCAGCAGATGATGATAATTATATAGATTGTTGGTTCGATCTTTTGATTTTTTTAACGGCACTTTTTAAGTCCAAAGTGTTGGTGGACTTTCACACACATCATGAGATCCTGGAACTTGTTGATTTCAATCAACTTCTTTAATCAATGGATGTATGCTTTAAGGGAAAAAATGACATTTTTCTTTCGCACTTTCCCTCTCCTCCCTATGGCCAACCTCCAGAATGACGTTGTTATATAAATAAGCACTTGCAGCCTGGTTTGCCCCAATCAAGTCTGAATCAGCGCCCGGGGCAGATACGAGAGCTCATTTCAAATGTTCAACCATGCATAATTTCAAGAAAATTGAGGCGCTTCCCTCCCAAGCTTTTAGTTTCAAACTGTGGGATACTGATAGCAAAGGGCACAGCGCAATACAACCCGTGCATTTTGCAGTAAGGAAATGCTATGCATGTTAAATAAACCGGTTTCATTTGGTTCAGATGTACATGATGTGTTATTTTACTATTTGAGTGTGATATATTGAAATAGACTGTTTATATGCTTACTGAGGCAGGATTATACTTTATTACAGTATAATACTGTATGTTCAATTTCAGGTTAAGGGAACGCATTGTTATGCAAGGTTGATTCATTTCTGATTTTTTTTCCAGTTTTGAAACATACCGGTCACTTACTGAGCATTTAACTTAGCCTACCACTCGCCATAATTTCCTCTTTCGCCCCCTGTCTGTCGTATATTGCAACTGGCCAATAAGAAGTTGCCAAAAGGCCTTTAAAATGTAGTTAAATGAAAGCATGTTGGAAAGAATAGTTTGACAGAATTTGCTGTTTACCCTTATAAAAATGTATTGCCTAAGTCAGTGATTCTCAAACTTTTCACAATGAGTACCACCTCAGAAAACAATTGGCTCTCCAAGTACCACCATTATTACTTGCATTAAAATACAATAGTGTAGGCCAGTTTAACATTACATTGTACATTGTACTTACTTTGTTGCTGGCAGGTGCCATGGAAGCTTCACTAGTCACTTTTGCTGGGCTCATTGTCACCACCTTCAGTTTCTGCTCAACATATTCACCACACTTCTCTTTCTAATACATCCAGTTTGGAGCCATGATTGCATGAATGTTTTTGATCCCATCGTGTTTCCTTCCTTGTCACCCATTTGCTAATGCTCCATACTTTTAAACTAGCCTAGTAGGCCTATTGTCTGATCATAAAAATGAATATAGGCCTACTTTTTTCATGAAAGACAAAAAATAGTTGAAATTTAACTTCAGTGATTGTTCTTTTGATATCATTTGAAGTGATTATGTCATCTTTCTAAAACATTTTTTGGAGACTCCTGGAGTACCACTAAGGAGTCCGCTTACCACCAGTGGAACCGTAACACAGTTTGAGAACCACTGGCCTATAGTGATTCAAAGTCACATTTCTGAAATGTTCAGGGAAATCATGATTCATCGGCACCTATCTTACAAACACGCAGTTGAAGAATAGGACAGAACACAGTATTATTACTTATGAGATGGGAAACACCATCTAAGTAGTAATCCTTTATGCTTCCCTTTGATCACATGTGATATGCTTATGAGTAGAATTAGTGAAGAAAATTAAAATATGTGAGTATGTATTGGCACATATATTACAATATTTTTTATTGTAGTTTTATTATGATGAGTGGCAAAGCCTTTATCTTTTGCTCCCGGTAATTAATGTCATATTCCATTGTGAGATGCCATAGAAGCTAAACGTTTTAAAAAGAGCTCTAGAACTGGAGGAGGAGATTCGACTTCAAAGGAGATGACAAATAGAAGTAGTGTCTCCTAATCTGCTTGCTGTGTGTTGACTGAATGGAAACGAAATAATTAATATGTAGTTTTCCCACACATTGCACTGTGACTCTTTGGCCATATCAGCGATTGCTGCTGAAGAAACCAAAGTGCAGTCCAGGAAATCGGTGAGGCTGAGGGGTTGTTGGAGGGTTGAGGGGTAGAGAGTGGGTGGGGAGGCTAACATTGTGCTTTTTGACCACCATCCCAGAGGAAAACAAACAGAGGATTAAAGAGTTTGGATGGAGTTATTTGCCCCCAAGGGTTAAGCAGCCAAAGCCCAAACACCCAGACCTTTTCTGCTCTGTTTCCCTCTGCCCTGCACTATACAGTATCTCTCCCATCAGGCAAAGTCATTGTAGCACAGTGTAAGCATAACCCAGGGCTTCTGTTTTCCCTGCATCATTTGTCTTCTACACAGGTTAAAACAATGCGCCCATCACTGTTTTTTTTTTTTTTAAGTTTAAGGTAGAGGTTTTAGGACAATAGAATGTGTAGAAGAAGAAGAAATCTGATTGTTTTCAGATTGTGAACTGAAGGGCGTGTTTTCCTTGAAATCAGACTTGGCTGCTGTGGCAATAACAACAAGAGGACTCTGACAGAGTAGAGTTTTGGTGAACAAATTACTCAAATGACTTGCAGATGTGGAATGCCCAAAACTGAAATGGCTTGGCTGCAGGCTCGGATGACATCATGCAGTATGGACTTGAATGTAGCATAAAGCATAATCTGTAGGCATCTCTCCCTCTATAGTCAACTTTACCGTTTTGAGTTATAAAGACACAAGGGCAGCAAAGCCATGATGATGCTGAAGGTGAATGATTCGGTGGTTGTAGAAGGTGCGGTCGCTCATCAGAGAAGAGCAATGAAGTCCAGATAGAGATATGCAGTGGCTCCATCAGCAGACTGAACGACAGAGTGTATTTGAAAGAGTGTCACAGTAAAATGTTTTTATTCATTCAGTTGTTTTATTAGGACTTGGCTAGGTTTCGTGATTATTTATCATAACTTCTGAGACATGAACAGACAAAAGACATGACAAAAGAGACAAAACTGATGAATTCTTATTAATCATTCGAATTAATAGTGCTTAAAATGGGCCCAAGTTTAACATGAGAACCATTGGTCACAACCAGAGTAAACTACAATTATTATCCATAAAAAAGTGGACCAGGTGGAGGTAGCTTCATGCCGACACATTCCCTTGTTGTGGAAGAGGAGGTGACATTGCAATCAAAACTGAGAAAGGGAGTAAAATGGAGGATTGTGTGTGTGTGCGTCTGTGTGTGTGTGTGTGTGTGTGTGTGTGTGTGTGTTGGGGGTGTAGGGTAATGCTGGGAGGCTCCAATAAAATGTAATCCTATTATATGCTCCCCTCTAGAGGGCAACAATAATAAAGGTTTCCCTAATAACACGCGCAGGCCAGCCCCAAATGGGAAAAAAAGCTCCTCTCTGGATAAGTCCCGTGGCCACAGATGTAAATACGCACTATCTCATTAGCCTTCCTGCAGTGGACTGCGCACTGTGCCACCAAGCTTTACAACGGCAGAGCAACAGTTAAGAGATACAAATGGACCGCATCAAAATGGGAGTTGGACCTAATACGCATTGCTTCAGTCTAAGCATCCTTCAGTCCTGTGTGTGTGTGTGTGTGTGTGTGTGTGTGTGTGTGTGTGTGTGTGTGTGTGTGTGTGTGTGTGTGTGTGTGTGTGTGTGTGTGTGTGTGTGTGTGTGTGTGTGTGTGTGTGAGGGGAGGAGGAGAGGCGGTGGGGGCCGGAGGAGGAAGGAGTGGGGAAGTGAGGGAGTGTGCTGGTAGGCCCCTGAGGAGGCCAATCAGGGCCTCTCCGCCCCCATCCTGTCTGCGATCCCCAGACTCAGGTGCGCCATGCGTTGGATAATAATGCCCAAACTTATTTATGCACTGTTGATCAGGTTGTTGGGAAGCACACTAGCACTTACAAATGAATCTCCTTTAAAGGAAAATGAGAAGGAGCATCTCAATGACAAAAAGCAAGGAAACAAAGGAATGGTGCTCTCTGGTTTGTGAAATGAAACAAAGATGGAGAGGAGAAAATGCAAGCACTCAAACTTCAATCAGTATCTGTACAAGTACATGACATGACAACGTTTTGTAAATAATATTGAAACAGTGTAACAATACCGATTAGATTGACTGAGGACTACTGTCATTTGATTATGTGTTTGAAAGGTTCCTTATGAAACCATGGCGACCATAGCACCACCAGTACTATCACGATTATTAAAACTATTCTGCAAAATGATTCACAGCACCAGTCCTTTGTGAGGAAATGAAAATGGTCCGATCAAGACCATTTCCTTGAGAGCAATAAGTCTACCCTCTCGCAAACCTTGCGATGTGATAGTGATGAAATGCCATCCTGCCAATGGAACATTCTGGGACATTACAATATTTATCATTGGTGGTGGGATGAGAGCACGGTTTCAATGTCATTCTCCAGACATACAACTGTCATTCCTGACGGTGAGTTATTAAGTGAGCAACTCTAACAGCATTATGAGGCCCCAGAATAATAAAGCTTTATTTGTCGTTCTGTGCCTCTGACTGAGGTGTGTGTGTGTGGTTGTTTGTGTTTGTGTGTATGTGCCTGAGAGAGAGCAAGAGAGAGAGAGAGAAAGAAAGAAGATGGAGAATGTCGCATTCCTTCCTGTTCCTCTACCACCCGCTAACCCCAGAGCTGCAGACTCGGGCGGTTTGCAGAATCAAACAATTTCACGCAGCTACTGGAGGAGGAAATGAACTGAGCCCAGAGCAATAATAAAATTATACAAATGTTATTACAGACTTGCCTGCTACTGTCCTACTTTAATTCAAATTTGGGCACTCCAGGCACCGCTGGTGGCAGAGACCTTCCTGAATAAATCAACATTAGCTTACGTCTAAATTATTAAGGAAGTAGGAGACTTTCTTGTTTATAGTATGAATTATTAACCAAGTGTTTAACTGTGTTATTTTCTTGAATCCCTAAATATTAATTGCTAATGATCTTAAAGGTGTGTGTTTTATCTTTTGCCCTTCAACACTCATACTGCCGGAAGATGCTTTTCAACCCAAGTTTGAGTGGTTTAGGGAACCTGCAAATGCCATGTATAAAATGTGAGAACTAATGAATATTGCATTCCATGGTAGAAAAAGAAAAAAAAGTAGTATATGTTAAATAGTAGGATCTGAGACATTCATAAAATATGCAGTATGTCATAGTTAAGAAAATCCTACTCCGTATACAGTAGTTCCAAAATAAATAAATAAAATCCCAAGAACAGCTCTTAATCTATGGTTTTGTGTAATTGTAACTCATTTGTTTAAAGGAGAATTCAAGGTGTTCTCAATCTAAACAGTGAGTAGGTGCTGTAGATGACCAAAGACTTTAATGCATCAATACATCTGCTCGGAAACTAAACTCAGACAATAAATCAAAACAAACAACAATCAACACAGCTTTAAGTTTGTGGGAGCATCTACAAAGCTATTCCTTTAATGTTATCAACTTTTCTGGAATATTCTTTTGATGCCATTATTGGGCATGTAGATAAAATACAAACATGCACAATGCAAAAACATTCTTTTATTAGGAAAATATGTTCTGTCTTTCATTGGATATAGCACAGTTAACAGTATTTTGACATTAAATAAAGCAACTAATTATGCTTTTCACATGTCAACAGATTTACTGCATCCTTTGGCTACCACATCATGTGTAACTGTGGTTGAGGGTCATACTACAAAGTGAGGTTATTGGCTTATCCAGGTAACTTAAGGAGTAACTGCTGTTCGCTAATCTCAGAAGAACACATCACTTTTGAAACAACACATGCTTGGTGAGGTTTTTTCTTTTAAAGATCAGCGGTTTCTCCCAGAGTTGCCTATAGTGACCTCTCTTTGCATACACCCCTCTAATTATGATTGCATGGGAAATCATCAGAATCATTGTCTCTGGTGGTTAATATGTTTTTTTTATATAAAGTAGTACCAAACAATCAAAATATTCAATATAATTTGGTGGTGTTATTGTCAGATCTTGTTAAAAGTTGATGTACTCTGTGCTGTGTGGCATTCACCTTGATGCATCATAGGAAAATCAACATTTTCACCATTCATGTCCATCTTGTCAGTGACAAACACACACGGGGGTGATTTTAAATGAGTGTTTCCATTCAAATGTTCAAACATTAAAACAAAGTTGTGAAGAGGGTTATCAAGGTGAGGCGAATAATGACATGAGCTTCTCATGGCATAATATCTGCCCTGGGGTACCTCCTCTCTGCCCTTTCTGTCCCTGTTTGACTTGCTCGGAAAAGCTCTATCAACAGTCTGCTTCCATTTACGTCTGCTTATATTTACTACTTTCCTTAGCTGGACAGGTCCTGTATTTCAGAGTGTCAACACTGTTCATGTCTCATTTACAAACGTTTGAAATGAGAGGTGACCCGTCTGACAGACGGTTCCACTGCTGTTCTAGATGTCCATAAAGCACGGGTCTGGAGATATGACCTTCCCTTTCCAGCCTGTGTGGCTGAGCTGTTGCAGACGACACTGAAACTGTAGACCAACCAAGCCACATGTATTTGCTTTCAAGAGGAGACATCTTTATTGGAGACATGATCTTGTCAGAAGATTCTCGGGATTCTCCATAGACCACACATAGGGTTGAAGTTGACGTGAGTTTACATGCCTCTCTGATGGTATGGACCAAGGCCTACAGAGGAGTGTCCTTTAATGTGAGCAAGGTAAGCTTTCGTCCTGTTATCGATGATTGCAATCACAGCGAGACCATTTGTGGTCCATCACTACTGAAACTTTGTGATAATTTCAGCATCAACAAAGAGGTATGACATGGATTATCCCCCAATATCTATCCTCCTCACATATTTGCCAAGTGTGATGATGATGCCCAGAACAATGATGCAACTTTTTGAACAGGATGTATTATAAGTTAGTCTTGGCTTTTTGATGTCAACAATTGGCAAGAAAGAAATCTGCCAGCATCACACTGAAATCAACTGATTTACCAAAGGCATTCCATATTGGATATGTTGCTGATCAGATCATAAACGTCCACAGCTACAAAGAGGACTGAAGAATTTGTTGATATTTGTGGGTGCCTGCATCAAGGGCTAGTAGTTTGTTTGGTTATGTTGCTGACTAGATCATAAACGGCCACAGCAATGGATGGAGGAATGACCAAAGAATTTGTTGGTAGAGAACCCACTGTGAATATGGAGCGGTGTGGGCCCAGGATGCCAGGCACCACTGTTGAGCCTTCTGGAGGTGTTGTGGGCCTAAGTCAATGAAACACTGATGAAGGAATTAAGCTGCCTGCTTGTTTTATACCCTCAAAGGTTGCTTTGTTAGTGATTTTGTTTTTGATGGTAAATAAGATGTGTTGATTGGCCGCTGTTGGAGATCCCTAGTGTTACCTAGCACAAGGAATTCAACACCTCTCCTGTGTATATCTGAAATGGAGACTTCATGGGAGAGTACAATCAAACTGAAACTAGCACATGCAGGTGGCCCCTTCAAAATTGCATGAGTAAAGACATTTCTAGAAATGCATTGTGGTATTGTGCTTTGAGTTGATTTCCTTAGTGAACCATATCAATGGTTGATATTATAGTTCTGCACCCCCAGTGTGATACAGAGTATTCCAAACAATGATGAGAAGAAGTATTCCACAGTGCAAATAAAACTTCATCAGCATCGCAGTCGCTCTAGTCCCTCTCATTCTAAAACAGAATGATGCTGCTTCTCCAGAGAGCAGTTCCCCTTCCAGCGGTGATGTGCTGTCTGATCAGTTCAATTGTTGTTCATTTGTTTGTTTGGAGTAAGTACTGGTTAGGCTGTGGTATTGCTATACTCACATTTACCACCCCACTGATAAGGAATAGAATTTCAAATGTGGGCTTAGTTCATCTCAATGCCTCATTGAAGGACACTCCCACAGGCTTGTCTAGACATTTTTGAATTGCTGATCGGTTCTAACAGTGTGGGTTAGGGTTAAGGCAGTACCTTGTGGTTTCTTGTTCTTGCAGAGATTCATAGACAGGGCTACTTACATATTCACAGTGACTAGAGTTGTCTTTGTCCAATTATCTAAGCAATGATGTTATAGGGACAATAAAAGATTTTGGTATGAATCAGATCTGACGAATCAGTAATTTCTAAGACACTGTATGACTAGGTCTCAAAAAGAATTCAGGCTTCAACCTTTTCTCCAAGTTTGCCTTCAGATGTTACTATAACAGAGGATAACATGATGTCATTACAAAACCGGATTTTTCTATAAAAACTCAGTGTGATCTGTAAGACTGAATAAAAGACTTTTGGGCTTCTCTCTATTGCTGGGCTCCTTATTGTTTAATCTGCACCTGATGACAGAAACTACAGAACAGACATAATCAGAATTGCAAAGATGGTATGGTATTTGGAGTATTATCTGTCACACCACTGAATAGACCTGCTGAAAACATAACACCATATTGTACATTAACAAGACTGAGCCACGCATACAGTACATAATGCATATTCATGTATTCATGTATAATAAATATGTCCATGTTTACATCTACGGAGATCCCAAGATAGGAAGACAATATGATGCTTGTCCAATTAATGTATAAATATTATGACAACAAATGTATCAATATTTATGATGCTATAACGGGTTAGATTAGAATATAATTGTTTTTAATGTTTTTGAATAGACATTGCATTTACTGCATTTGTATTTATACTGCTGTATCTTCATGAGATATGGCATTCTATGGTATGAGCCATCTATGTTCTATTTTCCAAATGGCAGATATATCTATTGTGCAGTATTCTTCCATAATTGACCAAACACTCACACACCAGAAGGTATATGTCTCATAATCCTGACTGTATGTCTCTGTTTCTGGTGTCTAATGATGTTACATTTTTCTGTGAGTAGAAAACTCCACCCAGTTTGTCTCTACCTCTTTATCGCTCAACGTGGTCACATGAAAATAAACAATCTGGTTTCAGTCTGATTATACTCAAATTAAAAAATGGCATGTCAATTGTGTAATGGAATTAAAAAGCCATTTTATGAAATCAGAAAAAAATAACCTGGAGTGTTTGATTTCCATCTGATTAGATCTGTCATGTAACTAATACAGTTGAAGTTTATCATTCCTCACTAAAGATTCATCATACCTAGTTGACTTGGCATGCAAAGTGGAAAGTTCCTTATTTAGATAATAATCTGGCGATTTTATGACATTGGTCTGCATGTAACCACACTGAGGGTGACTATTTCAACTATTGTCAGTTGAATGTAATCTGAGCCTCCCCTTTGATCTGACAATATCCAATACCCAAGTGTGTTGCTGCCCTCTTCTGGTCACCTCTTGTAATGATGATATTCATGATGACTCAGGTTGCATTGGGGAGCCCTGTGTAGTCCGCTGCCAGGTCATGGACTCAGTGAAAATTCACACCTTCATCTCAGGATTGATGGACAACAGGTGGCTGAAAAAGAGCCTAACCTGTTTAGATGTGATGTGCCATAGTAACAGAGTGATATCCTCAGTTGTACTGATGTTCTCATTCATACTTTGGTGAAAATGCACCCTATAGCATATGAGACTGCATGTGTTAGTTCAGTTTCACTGTCAGAAGAGGGCACCACAGTGTTTCTTACCTCTTTATGAGGGTCAGCCTGCATGGAGTTGGACAATGTGTTGGAAATGTCTCTGGACATAAAATAGCTAAAGCACTGTATATTCCACTGCATGTATAAATATTCCTGAATTCAGAAAAAGCTTGAATAATACTCATGACTGCTATTACCTACAAGAGGTGTGTGTGTGTGTGTGTGTGTGTATGATGTCTCACCTTTTCCAAATGTGGAACAGGGTGTGTTTTTGGCCTGGGCAGTACAGCTGATGCCAGTGCTGTTTCTGGAAGATGAATGCCATGCCGCTCCACATTCTTGGCTCCGGGGGCTGCTTGCTTTGAGACAACTCTGGGAGAAGCTGATTACAGGACTTTTAAATGCCACCGCATCAGGCCAGCCCATAAGGAATGATTAGTTAGCTGACTGTGGTGTCATGTGTTGCTGGGTTCATGGATACTGTTGCTATGTCTGTACCTTTATTAATAAAAGGACATTGGTGTGGTCATCTACATGGAGACATAGTGTGATGTATTTGTGCATTGTCTGTTATGTCCCTGTCTATGGTATGCTTGAATATAGATTTAGTTTAATTTGTGCTTATTCATGAATGCTTGCTTTATCATCTCACAACGGATGAGAGAAACAGAGAGTGTGAATGTGATTGTGTGTACGCTGTTTGAAACAACCTTATCACTAGAGTATATTTATTGACTGAGTGCTGAAATCCATGCATTGAAAAAATAAGCAATTTGTTAAGTTCAAAGATCAATGAGGTTGAGTTTGTCACAGCTTATGTCATCACATAAATAATAATAAAAAAATACACATACATTTATAGCAACATACTTTGCATCACACACTGAAAATACAGTATAGAGGGTTTAACTTCATTCACACTATCTATCTTTTCTATACATATTCATCTTAAGACCTATAATAACCACCACCACCACCACCATGTATTCTACAATGTAAGGCAATGGGAGTTGCTGAGGAAGATAATGATACAGTTTGATAACAAGACAGACCCAAATTTGTGCACTGCAAATGGAGCAAGTCAATGTGTAAACACACTGGCTCAGATGGTCAAGAAACTTCCAACCTACTTCTGACCGGCCGCATACCTTATCACTGTCCATCATACCATGGGGTTTGTAATTTGCTTAATGAACATGATGTCATGACATGTGATGTATGAAACCAGACACTAATCCAAGATTAACAAGGCAATAGGTCGAAACTTTCCACCAAGTTTGATGACATATGCGGCTTAATGGAATGTGATGGTTTTACATGTTTTGTTGTAAAATTTCCTTTTTTGGCATGAGAATCCTTTCATGGTTTGTCACTGTCAATTTATGGTTCATTGTTGTATCATGCAGAAAGAGTTAATTTAGAAAACGAAAGTGTCCAATTTGCAGCACAAATATGCCAAGTAATAAATCAATAGAGCGGGCAGAATTCTTAAATTCTGCAGGGGTAACAAAAGGTGTCTTCTGCATTAAAACACAGGGTGAGAACCAAGAGAGAAACAGGCTCCCTGAGATCACAAAAGTTTGTTTGTTTGTTTGTTTTTTCATGTGTAGATGGTAACTAGGGCCTGGCCACAGGTAACTGGCAGCCCTGCTGCCCTACAGGTTGGTCTCCATCTCCAGTGCACGTGGTAGTCATACGGAGGACAGCACCTCCCCGGGGGACTCTCGCAACCTTGCCTCCTTCTCCTTCTTGTCCACGGTGCTGAGGAACGAGCCGGGTTTGATGACCAGGTCGTCAGGCTCTCCGTTATACTGGCCACGAGGACACTCCACTTCCTTGTATTTCCCAGAGGGGTCTTTGATAAACATTTCACTGAGACGTTTCTTCATCGCAGGGTCTGGGCAGAACAGATACTCGTATAGAGCCGCAGCCAGAATCCCACCAAGGAGTGGACCCACCCAGTACACCTAAACACAAGGAATAATGTCGCAGGGTTGTCATTTCTGCAGTAAGTACGCTCACAAATACAACCCATGGCAACTCAAAAACAACATGTGATTTTCTTGATAACTGCTAGTAGCCACGTCACAGACTGAACACTTCCCTCGGGATTCCAATAGCCGAAAAGGTAACTCTCACACTAACATATTAAGGTCAAAATAAGGTGCTATAATAAAAACATGTGTGTGATAACTGACTTGATTCAATTTTAAACATTCACCATTATTGGTTACAACTTGAGTAGTTGAATAGTGACATATTAAAACAAGATCTTAGCCATGCTCCCCGTCCCAAGATGTACTCTGTGAGGGAAACCTGTTAATGTGGGCGGCTCAGACTTCTGTCCTGGATGGGATACTGATGGAAGAATACGACACCTATTTTAGCCCCTCCAACCCCGTCTCTAATTATGCCACTGGCCTAGTCAGTCACACACTGTATTGGGCACACTCTTCTTCTCCATGTCAATCCTCTCTGGAACAGTGCCCGAATCAAGGCACACAGGGTTTGGTCAGTCATGGCAGCTCCTACGCCTAACCGGTGCAAGCGGCTATTTTTAAGATGACACTAATGGTTTGATGATACCAACTGTTTTAGCTCCTTGGGTTCATGTAATCATGAGCAGTTGCAGAATTAGTCTGTTATGATTCACCAATGTTTACTACACCGGTCATTAATCTGCCCTTGCCCTTGTTGAGCAGTAAAGATGTCCTTGAGGACTATTGGGCCAAGTGCTACTTTCAGTAGGATTGCATGGCAGTGACCTTATAGAGTTACAGGGTTCACTGATACTATGTTGGATTGATGACATAATTATGCACCATACTAGTTCTTTCAAAACACTGACAACAACAAAACGTGCTGGGTTGGAGTTATTTCAATCCCTCAGCTATGTAGCCAAAGCATCGGCAGAGATGGATCACTCAGGGTGGATAACTCCTCCAAATACCTGTACTACTACTAAGTTTCTTTCTTACCCAGTGATTTTCCCAGTTCCAAGTTACTAATACAGGCCCAAAGGAGCGTGCAGGGTTCATGCTGGCACCAGTGTAGGGAATCTGCAAATGTGAGAGAAATATTAATGACATTCTCCAGGGAAACATCTAGCCCACTGAAGTTAGTACTCATTTAGGTGAGACAATGCAATGATGCATCTCTACGTGTACTGGACGAAATGCAGTGACAAAATTAATTGTACATTATAACTTTTTTCACAGTTTCTTGACTGGCATACAGTTATATACACTGTGTACACACATCATTCTTATCTTGAACCAAGCTCCTTATTGTGGACTGAACAGGCATACTGTCTACAAGGACTTTAAATGAATGACTTACTGCAAAAAGATGGCCAATGCATACGGCAAGTCCTATGGCTAGGCCAGCTGAACCTTTCAAGTCGTTCCGTTTTGAGTCGCATGTAGCAAAGACAGTGAAGACCAGCTCAAACGTGATGAAGAGTTCCACAACAAGAGCATGCCCCGCTGATAGGTTGGGATTTACCTGCACAAAATAATAAAATAAAAATTCCTGTCATCACAGGCTGAAGAATACAAGTGAAGTATAACTGCTCTCCTTTATGCCAACAGTGGATGCAAATAGCATTTCAGTTTATATGGCTGTAATTGTGGTAACAGAGCAAGAGTATGGTTTATTTATTCCCCATTACTCTATTTAGAAACAGTGCATTAGGTCCAGAACCAAGAACCAAGTGTGAAGAACTCCCATTGCTCACCGAGGTCACTCCCAGGCTGCCTCTCACAGTGCTGGGAGTGACCAGGTAGAGGATTCCTGCCCCTGCCGTAGCTCCCAAGCACTGTGCCGCCACGTAGAACACGGCCTTGGCCAGGCTCAGCTTCCTGGTGGCCACCATGGCCGCCGTGACGGCCGGGTTGATGTGCCCCCCGCTGATGTGGCCGAAGCACTGGACCATGGTGGCGATGCTGAGGCCGAAGCAGAGCGAGATCAGCACCAAGTCGGCCGGAGGCTGGTTCTCTTTCCCCGCAGCCCAGTTGATGGTCGAGCCGACGCTAAGGAGCACAAAAATCAGGGTGGCCAAGAACTCTGCGGACACTGCTCGCCAGAAGTCTTTGGTCCAGATCCCTTTGAAGGCCACCATGATTCTGTCAACTGTGCAGGAAGGTGGGCACGCACTGCATGGAGAAGGTACATGCAAAGTCAGGCATCAATGCAAGGAGCATGATTAAAGCAATAACCTTTAGATTTATCTGAATTTCAAAGTGTAATAATAATAATAATAATAATAATAATAATAATATGGAATTCCTTTAGTAATTTTAATGATACTTTGTATTACATTCAGATTAGACAGAAACTGGTGCTAAATTAAAGGCTACATCAAAGCCATTAAAACTCTCAGTGACATGCAGATATCCACATCTAGTTAGTTGTCATGGCAGGTCTCTTACAGAACAGCTTATGTTTGATTCAAAAATATTGACAAAGATATTAAGTCTAAAGTCAAAAAGATGGAGCAAAGCAATTACTGCATGCGAAAATGCATGATAACCTAACATCTTAATTCAGAATACAACTCTTCTGTGCCTGAGCTAGCAACATATACTCTTATTGTAATTAGTAAATAGAACACCCATCCGCCAATTAGCCTGCTAATTTACATCCCAGGCCATCACAATAACATAGTTAGTAGCACAGCAATACAACCAAAGTTTTCACTTACGGACAACTCTGTGACAGATACCGTTGATGTACAGAAGCTGAGGGCAGAGCCTGGGGCGCGCTAGACGAAGACAGCGATCCACACATTATGTGACGAGTTCCCCTCCTGGAAATTTATTGCGCTAGCAACCGGGCATCACCCTCGAGAATTAAGCAAGGAGCCGGGGTAAGGGAGGCGGAGACTGCTTTGCGTAACCACACGTGCTACGCCCCTTCAAAACACCAACATGTGAACTTGGAATGTATGCAGCGCGTTTGCATGTCAGTTACTACTTCAATGACTAATGTAATGTGGATGGATGACCAACAAACAACTTAGATGACCAAGCGACATATTTTGAATAAGATCCTACTTCATATGTAATTTCTCCATGTTGCACAAATTGGTGACAGATTTTTTTAGACAGTAGCACACATATATAAGCCTACTAAATGTCCGTGTAACGAATGAAGACACGTCAAAAATATAAATATTGTGTACAATGTGAGACAGTAATTTATTGTTGAAAATGTCTGTATGGAAGTTAGTTGTAAGAGTCAATTGACCTCTGTCAATACAGTGAGTGTCGGTAGAGCAATCTCAGATGAATATATATTTGAGTTAACTATTAGTAAACTTCAAACATTGAGTCCATTTATTAAGATAACATCCTACTTCCTGCTGAGTATTTGCCTTGAATTTGTCCTTGGAATCCATATTCTTGACAAATTCACTTCTATACTATTCTATTCACTTCTATACTATTACAGTTGCAGTGAGTACATTAAATAGTTTACAGGGAGTATCCAACAGTGAAGGAGTACATGTATGCATGTCTACAACACATTTGTTTATTTATTATGCCATTAAGCCATGAACAGCAGGAGGTAGCTGACAGCATAAGGAGGTAGCTTGATACTGTATGTCCATCTCCATAGCTCTATCAATATTTTTTTTATTTCATTGATTTTAAATTCACTAACCAACTATTTATTCTTAACACTGGTACAGCTGGTACTGGTTTAGCTACCCTGTTCTCTGGTCTACTCTATGTCAGTATTGTGTGTCTGGTCGGTGCTGTTGTATGTTTCGTGTATGTTCCATGCCTGCTGCAGCACAAATTGCCCATCTGGTACAAACAAAAACAATACATTGAAACTTGAAACTTAGACCAGTTATTTAGTTAAAAGATGAATAATTTGATGTATTGTTACTGATGGAAATGTAAACTTGCTCAAATAGCTAAGTATATAGCTAAGCTACAGTAAGGATCCATTGCAGTGTTTACATACATGCGTTATCTCATGTAGATTCCTATCTCATGTAGATTCATGAATTCCTTTCCTTACTATCTAAGTCTCTTGAGAGTACAAGCACAGAAGTGTGAGTTCTGTTGATTTTAGAGGTACTTAAATAAGTGAGGTGGATCTAATGTGTAAACTTTAAACCAATTAATGAGTTACTCATTTATTCAGCACACTGCCTCACACCACCTGACATAGGCACTCAGACAACACGTCTCCCCAGGAGGGTCACATTGAGGAAGGGAGAGTCGTGTCATGCCTTCTTCTATACTTTCCATCTTTCCTGCCCTGTTCTTATCAAAATAGCTAATATTTACCTACTTATATCTTTCAGTGACAAGTTTACACATTCAAATGACCACTTAGATTCTTGTTAATTATGTGGTTTCACATCATCTACATTTCATAATCAACAGTAGATACAGTTTGAAAGACTACAATGCACAATCAAAATGCACTGTTGCATTTTATAACTCTTCTGGCACAACTTTTGGCAGTGTTAATATTTGTGTGGATATGATGATCAGCATTGTCCTTTGTATTGCATTTGATTTGAGGGTAAACAGAGGTATAGCCAGAAATTGGTGGTCAAATGGGAAATTGCAACTGGCTGGTTTGTTCCACTGACTCTATCAAGAGCTATTCCAATGTTTCACCCCATGCCTTTTTCGTCAACCTTGGTAAAGAAGCATACTCTTCGAGAATCAATCAAAAATGTTCAAGCTGTGAGTGTTTCCATTGCTATCCATTTTTTTTTTAAAGAAAATGGTCCTCCAGTTTTTTCTTTCGCATTCCACTATGTTGTAGATTTGTTCATGTTATTTCGTTAAAATTACCCAATTATCCTTGCAGTTGTACAGTCCAATTTTTACTCGGTGACCCAGAGGTGCAACACCTGTACTGATAAGTGACATCAAGTCATTACACTTGTTCAGTAATCATTTCAAATGTTCCCAACATTTCATTAACCTGTGATAGTCCTGGTAACCTTGAGAAAGCACTTGTGTTAATCTCTGTTAGTTAGCAAACAAAAAACAGCACTGCCACAGCCAACATGTTGATATTAAACTCCATTTGTATGCTGGTTTGACATGCAGGAGTGTGTCATGGAAAAATACACCAAGACCTTGTTTTTATTGACCACTTTTCTCAAATCAGCCGACTTTGGCTTTCATCTGACTGCCCAGAGACTGGTGGGCAGCCTGCAGACTCATGTGAATCTCAACCCAGAACGAGATTCATTTGGACAGCTTCTGCACATTCATTGATGTTGCATTGGAACTTCATTTTGTTGAAATATTTGAAGAAATTATGATGATCTGTATCGATGAGACCATAGCAATGGCTGGATGGTATTGTAGTTACTGTTAAGTTTCAATATGTGAGATCATTCCTTCTGTTTAATTACAAAGATTGGAGGGACATCAAAGTTAATCTTACTTGTGATTCAAAGCTGATCTGAATAAAAATCTTAGTTAAATGAGACTAACTTATTAGTGTCATCATCAGGTTTACTTGCTGGGTTAAATATAGCTTATACCCCGGGGCTCAGTAAAGATCAGAGACTTCTTCCATTTAGTAATTAAAAGCTTGTATTAATTCAGTTATTTGCATTTGTGTATTTTACAGTAGAATCAACTAATCTTTGTTGATAAAGTGTGAGGACTTTGTTTGATTTCAAAAGCACCCTGAAGACTTTGCAATTTAGTTTTAAGACCACATTGGGGGCCTTTGAAGGAAACTCAATTTGCATAAAGATCCCCTCTATTATTCATTGCTCAATTTGCGCAAATAATCTGCATCCATGAATTAACAACGGCAGTGTTTGTTTTTTTTTGTCTTCCCGGCTGCTCACACCCCTAAAGATGACTCGGTGCACCAAACCAAAGGAGGGGGAAGCAAAGGTTCCCCTCAGTCAGGAGAGACTCCTTGGGGCAGGAGTGAGCTCGGTGGGACGGGTGTGATCGGAAAGATGTTTTTCTCGGCAGTGAGTGACGGTCATGCTTGGCTGGGCCGGAGCTATCCCCCTCGTTAAGCCACTCACGGTAGGCTCTCCCCTCATCAGCCGGCACGCAGCAGACTCTAATGGGTTGTATAATCTATTCGCTTGACGTGAGGCCAAATCATCAGCCTCCCCATCAAGGACGGCACATGAAAGATAGGCCCCGAGCTTGATTCTTATTGAAGAAAATGAAGGAAATGGGACTGTCCACTCACAGGAATCTGTGGCCCACTCACAATAATTGGCCCTGAGACAGAAAAAAAAAAAAAAGAAAACAGACCGTTAATTGTCAGTTCTGGTCATCGTGCTGGCAAATGAGAAGACAGCACACTCACACTCACAAACACGCACACAAACACGCACGCACACACACACACACACACACACACACACACACACACACACACACACACACACACATACAGTATGTACACAAAGTCATACGCACAGAGACATACAAACACAAATGACTAGATTGCTGTAAATTGTGGCTCCCACAAATTGAAGACAGAAGACACTAACAAAAAACATCACCCCACCCCCAAACACACACACACACACACGTTATTGGATTAGAGTGCTTCAGGGCAAAAACAACTTGACAAGATCCTAGTGTTGTAAAGACTACGGAGGGGGCACATTCCTCCCAAGCTTCATTAATCCTTTTCAGTCATACTCCACACTCTGCCTCTCCTCATCAGCAGCACAAACCAAAGCATGCCGCGCACCATGAAAACCCTCAGCTACATTCTCTGTCTTGTACATGAAAATAACGACTTGTAATGTCTACAGAGGGGTAATCATTGTTTATTTGTTTATATATATATATATATATATATATATATATATATATATATATATATATATATATATATATATATAAACAAATAAACAATGATTACCCCTCTGTAGACATTACAAGTCGTTATTTTCATGTACAATACCATGACCTATCGTGTTTTCAGATCACTGTAGTGAGTCTTACAAAGTGTATCATTGTGTCTATTAGCACTTCATCTGAACTTTCAGATGTCATAGTATGGTATATAATATATATATAATACAGCATATGCATTGCAACAAATGTGTGAAAATGAAGAGAAGTGTTTTCTTCCAGAATATTGTTTTAACCTGAAATGACATCTAAAACTATTATCGTCACCAATGACAACAATTCTTCTTTCCTGTCCATTTCACCGTCAGTCAGCAAACACAGCCATAAAACAATTCAGTACCATAGTAGTTAATGACCATAGAAAGATTGTGGTCTGGGTGACATTCCGGTTCTCCAGGCACAAGTTGAACCAGGCTTACCACATGTCTAGAAAGGCCAAACACAATCAGAACATCCTGTTATTGTTGGACAGCGAATACTGCTTTAACTGCACTGATTCCAAACAAGTAAACAGTATCTGTTTTAAACCGCAATATCTTGATTTGTACCGTTTCCTATCACTGTCTTCTTTTATGACCCGCCATGATATTTGTCAGTGCCACATATGCCCAGGTGTCTGACGCAGCAGGTGACTTCATGTACCTCACCGTTCCTAAGCAACGGCATTCCAGTGGGAGACGTTGGATGCAGACAAACATTTATCCTCTTGTGGCTCACTGCACTGAGGTGAATATCTGCTGTGTTATCTCTGATAGGTGACCATTATTATCAGGGTGTGGTTTGTAAAAAAAAAAATAGAGGGGAAAGCTTTTGAAACATTTTGTAATCACTGATTTGATTTTCTCACACTTTCACTCCACGGCAAAGACACTTGATTGAGTCATTGTGGCACTGGCTGCTGAAACCCTGAAATATGTTGCCCTGAACAAAACTTCTACTCCAGTAAGTTTGTCTAACCATTCACATAATTTTTTTTCTAGCCACTATAATCTCTGCAGTTTTTATGATTTTTTTTTTTTGAACCAGAACATGGGCCATACATTATTACCACTATTAATAACAGCAGGATAACAGCACATACATTATCACCACTAACAGCAGGATAACAGCACATACATTATCACAACTATTAATAACAGCAGGATAACAGCACATACATTATCACCACTATTTATAACAACAGGATAACAGCACATACATTATCACCACTATTAATAACAGCAGGATAACAGCACATACATTATCACCACTATTAATAACAGCAGGATAACATCAGCAATGAAGATAAGCAGGAGATCCAATGCTGCAAGAACATTAGCTGAAAAATAAAACACAAAAATGTTGTTTGTGTCTGAGGTTAAAAAAGAAACACTCAAAATAATTCTGTTGTCACCTGCATGAAGTGTTTCGTTATTCAGGCTTCAAAGTTACAAGCTGAGATCTTGTGTAGAATGTCACTCTGAAGGAGGCAAATGTAATTAGCAAAACTTTATTTATTTTGCTTAGCGTACAAAAGAACCTGACATGACAGCTCTACAAGAATACCATAGTATTGGGAGTGGCGCTTCATTCGGTCATGATTAGGGTTTGATCAAAGGGCCACCAAATATCTCTCATGTGTCAGATGACAAAACAGACAGGCAAAGCGACTGAGCATGTGTATTTTCCAGCCGAGATGTTTGTTCTCTGGTTCAGAGAGCCATCTTCACCACCAATCATATTTTACATCTGATTTTTTGACAGAGAACATATATCTGATGGATGGTGACTGAACTTTTCCGTTCTCACAGTTTTAAACATTTGCTGAGAAGGACATATGAGTTTCACTGCCGCACCAGATCTTCAGGTTGACCCATAGTGGTGCAGGCCACTAGATGTTGCAAGTTTTTTTTTCCTTCTGTGGTATGGAGAAAGAAATTAAAAACAAAAAGAAAAAAAAACTTTTATTTGCTCTGCAGGTCTGTCTGGAGACCTTACCACTGGAGGCATTTTCCAACTCACCAAAAACCAAGGAACCAATCACACGTGATGACAAATGGTGTACCATTAGCAGCATTGTTCAGTAAAAGCAATGACTGTGTTGATGTCATCGGTGTTAAACGACATGGAGTACACAACTGCATTTAAAATACTAATTTACAAGAAATATGTGTTTGCTGTACATCCAAAAAGATTTTGTACCAATCTAAGTTGAATTGCACTGCTGGTTATGCCCCTTGGAAATTAGAAGTGAATGAAAGCTCACCAGGCCCATTCACAATCTCAGTGGAGACTTGAGAATCGGTCTGGTGTGAGCCAGGCTATCTCCAAGGCACTTGAGAGGAAACATCTGCATGCAGACGTAGTAACTTGACCTGCTGACACTGACAGGCAGAGTGAGTTACACCAGTAGTGCAACTTCTCAGGATTCTTTGAGCCCTGCGGATACATGAAGTCATGTTATTGAAATCGAAACCCATCAACAATTATTTGACATTGTTGCTTGAAAATTTGATTCTGGGATTTATTCAACATATTATATATAGCAATTATAGATTTGGGAAGCTTGTGAAGTAGAGGTTTGTAAAGGAGAAATCTCTACTGTAATTTCCTGTGTATTAGCCGCATTGTGTATAAGCCGCAGGACAGTGTTTGAAAAAGTCTGAAGAAATTTTGCAAAATCAATGTGTAATAGTTGGGAAATTATGGTAAACTTCTCTTGTCAAAAAAGTAAAATTGCAATTTTGTAGGCCTATATTATGTTTCAGTTTTCCCTCAAAGTAGGTGGTCAGAAATTCCTCAGGGATATCCTTTCTTGTTTTCAGAAACGGCTCCCTGACATCCTCTGTTGAATGATAAAGCCAGAGCCAGTAAGTCCGGAGTGGGTACTCTGTCTTGACTTCTGAATACCTGAGTACCAACCCACTTTCACCAACAACCTTGATTTCATCTTTATGTGATTACTGAGACATTTAGCAAAAATATTATTTGTATCCACAATTACATCTACATTCCGGGCCTAAAGAGATAGTCATTCATGTTGGTGTTAGAGTATTGAGCCTGTCATGATGAGTTCAATCTTATCTAATTCTGGGGAAGGCGAATAAGCTAATTTTCTAAAATGTTGGCGTGTTTCTTTAACCTGTCCTGGATTTACCAGGACGGTGCATTCAGTGAAAAAACACTGGAATGGGCACTGTCTTAGTCATTCAAAGAGTATTTTAAATTGCTCTCAGCTACTGGCAAGCATGTCAAAATTCCAGTTCATTTAGAAACTAGCCAACAAATGAACGCATGGTCAACTACGAGAAAGAGAGAGAGAGAGAAAGAGAGAGAGAGAGAGGGATGTGCAGAGGAGACACAGGCCGAGACCACCCAGTGGATTTCCAGCCAGGCCTGAAGCATCAGTCCAGGGCTAGGCCAGACGAGACGAGGTCTGGCATGCGGCTACGTTTGCCAGCCTTACTATCGAATAACCCCGCGCCTGTCTGCTAGAATCTCCACAGCTGCATGTGGCAAAAGGTGAGCCGTGTCAGGGCCCGGGATCATCTGGGATCATGCTCTGAGGAAACACACTACACACAAGGTGATGGGTACTGACAAACCGGCATGAAAGGAGAATACTTTGTCTTTAATAAATCGTCTTTAAAGAGATGAGCTTGTATAACCACATTTGTGAGATAACATGTGTGGGTAGTCCTATTTACGATTTAGCTGCATATAAGACCATACCTTAACCAGGCTAGACCAGCGGACAATTTGTGGATGGCACTGGCAACTGTAAGGTGCAGTGAAAAGATGTAGCCCATGGTGTGTTCTAGGTTGGGGAGAAACAAATAAATCTGCCAGACAGCCCCTGGTGACTACTGGGGTTAAGGACTTTCCTCAACCTCCCAAAAGCAATATCTCTTTATCAGTGAGAGCCCAGTTGCTTCTCTAAGGACACAAGCTATAATATACCCACCTGGAACATGATATGGCAAAGGCCAGGGCCTGTCTTTCTCATGTCGGTTTCCAGTCAGATCTCATGCTAAGGCTAACAGAGCCCCACAGTGGCGCAAAGCTGCACAACACAAAATACAAGCCCTCTAATTAATCTAATTAGTTATGACATGTTTGATTAATAGAACTGATTTTATTGCTGTTATACGGATTTACACACTATTTGATCTGTTTTTTAATATTCTGTTTCGGTCTTTGACAACTGTCTTTTTTTTTTTTCATTTTCCACTTATGACCTAGGTATTTTTTCATAATTAAGCAAGACCATTTGATTGATTCTAAAGAAAATAATTCTAACCAGACGTTTCACCCCAATTAAGTCAAAGAGCTGACTTGCAATGACCCAACACTTGCTCTGGGAAATTCCAAATGAGTCCTCACCCCAGATTAATTTGCAGTACCTTCTGAAGCCCTCCAGAGGGCATGAGTGTTCTTTAAAACATCCTTTGACCACGATGGCTTGGCTCCAGCATTGGGCAGGCCACAAACACAAAAGACTAAACTGTTTTTCTAGGCGTGAGTGTACCGCACTCAACCCCCCTCTCCCAGTCAACGCATAATTGACTGAGAAAAGAATGTGAGTGCTGGAACCTTGTCAGGGCCACACACAATGGCCGTATACAGTATGTGGGTGTTTTTTATGGGTCTGTTGAGTAGTAAATCTCGCTGTTAAAAATAAGAGGCAGGAAACAAACAGGCAAACAAATGTAGCTGTTAGCTATCATAGCTGTGAGCAATCTGATCTGCACCTGTGCCCTGAGGATTGTTCCCTTTACGAGATCAACTCACAGTTTGGCCTGAGAGAGAGTAATACTCATTTTTACATGCTGGGTAATAAGAGATGAAGTCACATCATGGATCTGGTCACCATATAATGGCTGATACCCATATTGTATTTATGCTTTACTGAACAAACCTGTGTGAAATAAAAGGCTGTGTAACTGGAATACGGCCCATGAGACAAACAGCGAGTAGACTGTGTGTATGCGTGTGCATGTGTGTGTGTGTATGTTATGTACGTGTGTGTGTGTGTGTCTGTGTGTGTGTGTGCGTGTGTGCACGCATGTGTGTGTGTGTGTACTGATGTGACCACGAGTGTTAGCCCGTCTCACTGTGAGTGAGTGTGGCAGTTTAGTGGCCCAGGGGAGCAGTGGGAGGCCAGCCGGAGCCACCTGCAGCACGGCCGCACTGATCCGGGAGCGGACACCTCAGTTAGCCCGCCACCTCCGCTGGGACACAGGCTGCACAGAGAGTACCTGCACACACATACACACACACACACACACACACACACACACACTCCATGTACACACACACGCACACACACAGGACACCAAACCACCTTGTCAGGCCACAACAAATGGACAGGGAATATTATTTTGTCAGAGGACTGAATATTATAAACTAAAACATGATGAATTCAGCGAAGTCAGAAGAGACCAGACACAACATGACACGACATGGCATGACGTGGCGTGACGTGGCATGATGTGACATGACATGACATGGCGTGGTGATGTAATGTTACAGTATAACATCTGAGCATCTGCGTTCTCTGAGAAGAGCCGGGCTCAAATGGATCAAATAATCGTTATTCAATATCCGGGGAACAGGACTCTGGCTATGTCCATAAATTACATGACAAATACATGTACAAACCCCACTAGTCTGCTTGATTTGCCTGCTAATTCACGCATAAATGCCACGGTGCAAGGTCATATAGTGCTAGACAGGAGCCCCAGTGTACAGCATATGACATCAACTATAGCAGATGCCTGCACGAGCATACACACAATCAACACACAGCAAATGGAAAATGTATTTCCACTGATAAGCAGGTCTCCCCGTTGAAATAAAGATTAAATGCATAGAGATGAAATTTGTTTTAAATAACAATGTCCATCATAATGGGGTGGAGGCTAACCTTGGGTAGCTGTGCGTGCCTTTGTCATGGCAAAAAAACAGCACCGTGGCGACTTTCCTACTGTCCTGTTTTATTGTCTAAAATAATTACCTGTCAAACGCTGTTTATATGTAATATAGGTTACTTATTCACAGAGATATCCATTCAGGATGAAATAGCTGGGAGAATTTTCCACTCTGTCACTCCTCTTTGGTCGGCCAGTAATGATATTTGACACATTCTGAATCCTCTGGAAATGACAACAAGTTTGCCTGTCAGACGTCTTCACAGGGCTCTCCTCCCTGATGCTTTTTGTCATCCCTCCACCTCATTTTGCTCCTAGATGCATGCTGGCTTTTTTCTCTTTCTTCTTCTTCTTCCTTTTTTTTTCGTGAAATGGGTGCCAGGCAAATAGCAGGGAAATCAGGTGTTGTCACTTGGCTTCTCCCCCAATCCCCTGTGCTCCACTCCAATCCTCCGCTTCTCACTTTCACGTGGTGCTGCCTCCCACAGCCAGGGAACAGGTGGAGACGGAGAGCACAGCCCATTAGAGGGCCTGCCAATGGCCAATCCCTGCAGACGTATAACTGCACTTTGAATGGTCTATAAAAGGGAATCTACACACATTAGTGAGCAAAAAAAAAGCCACACACAGATACATAGTCCACATGCACACACACACACACACACACACACACACACACACACACACACACACACACTCTCTCTCTCTCAGCCAGTTTTCTCACACTGTTACTAAGACTCAGAAATGCAAGCATCTGCACTTTAAAGACTAAAAAGCACATAGCACATGAGTAAACGCACTGTGGCCACGACCATCTTCAATCGCCGAGTAATACCACCACATCCATTTACAAATGGAAAACCCTTGCCTTTGAACGCAAGCGAGCAGCTGCCGACTGCCAAACGAAGTGTGCGACTGCTGACTGCCTCAACTCCAGCGTCAGGTCTACCAACAGCCTTTGGCTCTTATTTCGGCACCGCACCACAGATCTTTACAAGGTTAGAACAGCCATAGGGTGCATTTTACTATTCTGTTGCAAGTTTCTCACAATATAGGAATCAAAGGGTTTCAGTGTACAATAATCAATTTTAATGCTGTGCGGTTACTGCTGCTTTAGCGTTGTTTGAGTGTGTCTGTGTACAGTGAAAAGCCCTAAGCAGGCTATGCACAGTGGACTGATTTTGTATTCCTTATTTTCTTCAGAATTTTAATCATGTCATCTGCATGGCTGACAGAGGAACTTTCACGTTCAACTATTATACAGTATAAGAATCAGAATGTTATTGCTAACAACACATGGCAAGCACTGCAAATACATTTCTTCTTATCATGTAGCTGGGAGAATGGCATGGCATGTACCCTTTGATCCACACAGTGGAGGCCTGTTGTCTAATGTAATGTCTGTATAAAAAGGGCTGACTACACAGACAGCAACAATGTAGGGGGTCATCCACGTCCCTATGTTCATACAGACTGTTTCTGTCTACTGCAAACCAGCCCTACAGTACTTTCACCTTACTGCAATAAAAGTCTGCAAAACTGTCTGGCTTTGCTTTTGGCTACTCCAAACACACCTCACTACTTGAAAAGAAGAGGGGGATGAATCATGTTCAAAGCAAACAGGAAGGCTGCCATTGTACAGTGGTTTGAGAGCCGTCCCACGCTTGCCAGAAGAGCACACACCTGGACAAAAAAAGTGATAGCCACTTTCTGCTCATACCACACAACCTGCTGTTTTGTGTCTTCATCTGATATGTATATGATACAGGCAGACAAGCAGACACATTCACATAGAGCTCACACATACACACACACACACACACACAGCAAACAAAGCCCAGTGAAATCACACACAGCAGAAATCGAATGTGTACACCTTGTCCGGATAAACCTCCAAACACCAAGTTAATTGAAGGTATTCTGATGTACCCTTTTTTTCAGTGCTCCGACAAGACACAGTGCCCCTCGCGGCATCCATTTGGGTAGTTTCATAAGGGCTCTAACTGCTGAAAAACCTTCTGAAATATTCATGAAAATTATGCTCCTGGGCTCTCTGCAGCTGGGGTAAGGGGAGGGAGGAGGCTCAAACAGAGCAAGAGGAAATCATCTTGACTGACGAGTTTAAGACTCCTCCCCAAGGACCAGCTCCTATTACTGGGCGCCGTGTGATGCGTGGACTGATGGCAGCACAGGAGACGAGGGTGTCTCAATTAGTGCTGGTTAATTGTGGACGTCCACAGAGTGTCCCTCTGCCCCATCCCCCTCTGTGGTGGCGGAAAGGCCACTGGGCGGAGGAGGTGTGAGGCCTAAAGTGGGCACTTACTGTATCTCGAAATGATACACAGTAGGCTACCAGAACCTCAAAAGAACTGAGAGGTACGATTGCCTTTGTGTGCAGTTAAAGATACTGGTTTAATTTCATCCCACACCATGTGCAGCGTGCTCTGAGGAGCACTGAACACTTTATGATAAATATTGATTATCTTTTTAAAAAATAGATAATAGATTTAAAAAATAATTCACCTGAATGTAGAGAATTAGTCATTGCACCTATAGAATATCACTGGTATGGGACTACTTTTGGAAAATATGACAGCAAGTTGGGACAGGACATTAGAAACACAGATGGAAAAGTGTACAATATATTCCAAAATTGTTTCATGATGTGGAATATCATTGAACGTCTGTGTCATCATATTCCACACCTATGAATATTTTAGTGGTGAGCCACTTAATAATGAAAAACTTCAGCATAGCTCATTCTTCAAATGTTTGCGCCTCACTTTAGACCAATCACGTCTGCACAGCTCTCACAACGCAACTTTGATGTCATTATCATGAATATTACACTAGAGAGACTCCATAATCTCTGCTGCTCCTATCCCATGCCATCGGCATTATGGACCAGGAAAAAACGAGTAAAGGAGAAAGTTATGTTTTATTTTGGGCACATGAACATAGTCTCTCTTAAATTAAATTTCACTCGCAACCAGGCACGTTGTGTCTTTTTTCTATAAAAAGTTGAGTCGTTCAAAGGCAGTGTGCAAGTCTTTCACTTGCAACCAGGCAACCTTGCTGTTCTGTATATTGCAGTATGCCTGACAATGTAATATTATAATTTTAAAAGAGCATCAATGTTTATATACTATAACATACATATTCCTTCAACAATACAGGCTAGGTATTGCTCTGAGTCATATGTTACATAAGAAAATAGACCTATATCTAAAAACACTGAGCTCTGAGCAAATCTAGAAAATTTTACTCAGTTCAGCAATGTTGTTTTTTTTATCCTCAGGTAAAACAAATGTTAAGACCATTAAAATAACAAATGTTAGTGGCCAATGGCCGTCAATGAAAACAAAGGACTGATATATCCTGAAAATTGAACAATGTCTTCTGTTTACTTTGAGACACCTAGCAGGCACAGTATAAGCCAAACATTAACAGAAACGTTTTTACCACTGTGTAATATGACTACATGCTGATTTCATGGCCAAGCATTCAAATTAGGCTTAACAAAAGATCAATACTGAGCAGATTGGTTGGTTGCCCCTCCTCTATGACAGAGGGTTCCAAGAGGTCAGAGGTGGGAGGGGGACCACCCACTCTCAGAAAAATGTCCGCTATTGTAGGCAAATGACTCCCTCCCCCATCCCATATCAATCATCTGTCCCCATCTGATGTGCTTTGATTATGAGTCCCACAAAGGTATTCAAAAGTCACGTGAATATTGAACCCTTTTGAGTTTCATGGCTTCAGGAGTCCAGTGACTGTGACTGGAGCTATGAGTCAGTCAAGCCAGCTTGCGGGTGACGCTCACTGGGTTCGCCTTATCTCAGGGAACTTTTGTGTGCTGATGGTAACTTTTTCTTCTTTGCTTTCAGATATTTAATGCTATTCAGTCATACTGATACTGACACACTACTATGCATAGTGAAGTGAATTAAGAATGATTTTTACTAGTGGATTCTGAGTTTGCATTATTGACGGCATCTTTTTTTTTTTTTTTTTAACAGCTGCTGTCAAGTGTCGGCAGCGCCAGCGTCTCAGCGGAGCTGTGCAGCATTGTGCCTGGTTTTGGCTTTGCTCCATTTCTCCCTTTCCCAAAACATTAAGGCTTTCACTCTACCCCCTAAGGCAGCAGATCCCATAGAGACATCCTCACACAAAAGAAGTGGTCTGAAATTTTAATCTAGAACATTCAAACAGATCAGGAGACCAAGACTAAAAGGGGTAAGTGGTCTCATTCACCCCTACAGACTCTGCTGACTAGCTGATGCCATAGTTTGGTGCTGGATGGAGGATGATATGTAATGCTATAACTAAATCCTTGTAAAATCTTAGAACAGATGTAATGTTATCTTTACCATAGCTGAACAGTGGGTGTATGTTCCAACACCCCAAGCACATACACACAGAGAGAGCGCGAGAGAGAGAGAGAGAGACACACACACAGATATAGACATATTCTCTCTTTGTGGTACTACAGGTGTAAGGTTCTTTCTGAACACAACTGATAGCATTACCGTCACAGCAATGCCACATTGAGTCCTGACCTATTCAAATGGAATCATAACACACTACACAGCCAGCTTACAGCCAGCCATTTCTCACCTATCTCTTTTTCCTCCAATACCACTTCTATTTGTCAGACATTGAAAACGGTGATAAAGGATTGTAAAACTTTGCCTTGAACTCACAACCAGGTTATATACAGTGTTCTCACATAAGATTGTCTGTGAGGTTTTTTTTTTTATCACAGCTCAAATTGTTACTTCTCTGACTTAAACTTAGACATATTTTTCCTCTCTATTTAATATCCAGAGTGCATGTGGGCTGAATAACATGTACTGTAGCATTGTTTGAGTTATATAAATCACTGCACACATACGGAGCCTGAAATGTCAGACCTTGAAAAGACTTTGAGAGAAGGTGTCCTCCCATGAAGTAGTCCTGAGCAGTTTTTGCAGTATTCTGTTTTTGTAGAACAACTGCTCACAGAAAGAAGGGCCCAGTGATTAGCGATTCATTTATCTCTGTAAACAAAATAATAAAGCCTCAGAACTTTAATTCTATTTAAATTTAATCTTGGTCATTGTAAATAATAAAATGTGAACTTTTTTGAACATCTGAACCACACAGCAAAAATTAAAATTTCAAGGATGGTAAAGTTTGCTCTTGAGAACTTAAGTTGTCAGACAGCATTCAGGTTTAGAGACAGCGAAGGCAATTTGGGATTCCAGTGTTTTTTTTCTGTAAAACCACAGAATAGATAGATACATTATATATAGATAGATAGATACTGTACAATAGAGACAGTAGGAGATAAGAAAAACTAACAAAACTAAATACTAAATATACTATATAAATTAAATGTAAAAAATCCAGTGTGCTTGAGGGTGATCAAGCATGAGACGCTTGTAGTGACAGGGCCTGTAGTTCTGTGTGCATGGTGAGGTGCTCAAGAGAGTGAGTGTCATGGTGAAGGTGCAAAAGTAGTCCAACAGTAGTCCTGTTGTTCTGTGTGTATGGTAAGGTGCTTAAGAGAGTGAGTGTCGTGGTGAAGGTGCAAAAAGTAGTCCAACAGTAGTCCTTTAGTTATGTGTGCATGGTAAGGTGCTCAAGAGAGTGAGTGTCATGGTGAAGGTGCAAAAAGTAGTCCAACATTAATCCAACAGTGCAATAGTGCAATAAAAAGGTCTAAAGACCAGCATAAATAATATGGACAAATAGGAGAGTAAAGTATAATGTAGACAAGGTACTTTAAAAAACTATAAAAAACAATGTCAGTGCAAGAACAGGTTGAGGTAATAGGGTTACAGCCATTCAGTATTGTAGCAGAAGCCATTGATCATATGTGCTAATATAGCATGAAAAACAGTGTAGCAGGAAAACAGTAGTAAAAACATTAGGCTGTGGACATTAGTAAAACAGTAGTAAAACAGTAGTAAAGCAGTAGTGAGCAGTCAGTACTCAAACATGAAGAGGGTGGAGAGGCAGACAGACTAAGCAGAGAAGTCTATCTCTCCTCTTCCCTTTAGTGAAGCATTAAACAGTTCAATGGCCCTGGGGACAAATGACATCCTCAGCCTTTCAGTTGTGCATGGCAGTGAGCGAAGTCTCCAGCTGATCAAGCTCTTTTGCTTTTTAATAGTGCTGTAGAGTGGATGGCATTCATTGTCCAAGATGTTGATCAGTTTGTTCAGGGTCCTTTTGTCAGATATTGAAGGGATGCACTCCAGTTCAGCTCCCACTACAGAGCCAGCCTTCCTTACCAGCCTGTCAAGTCGCCCAGCATCCTTCTTCTTTGTGCTTCCTCCCCAGCATACCACTGCATAGAAGAGGACGCTGGCCACAACAGACTGGTAGAACATCCTGAGGAGCTTGCTGCACACATTGAAGGACCGCAGCCTCCTCAGGAAGTACAGCCTGCTCTGCCCTTTCTTGTAGAGTGCGTCAGTGTTGGCTGACCAGTCCAGTTTATTGTCCAGGTGGAGACCCAGATACTTGTAGGTGCTTACCACCTCCACATTGACCCCATCAATGGAGACTGGTAGCAGAGCGGGCTTAGACCTGCGGAAATCCACCACCATCTCCTTGGTCTTTGAAGTGTTGAGTTGAAGGTGATTGAGTTTGCACCATTGCACAAAGTCCTCCAGCAGGCTCCTGTACTCCTCCTCTTGCTCGTCCCTGATACACCCCACAATTGCAGTATCGTCAGAAAACTTCTGCATGTGGCATGACTCGGTGTTGTAGCAGAAGTCAGATGTGTACAGGGTGAACAGGACTGGAGAGAGCACAGTTCCCTGTGGCGCTCCGGTGCTGCTGATCACAGTGTCAGAGAGACAGTTCTTCAGTCTGACGAACTGTGGTCGCTCGGTCAGGTAGTCTGTAATCCAGGTTACCAGGTGAGCGTCCACACCCATCTGCAAGAGCTTGTCTCCCAGTCTGAGGGGTTGGATGGTGGTAATGTCATATGGTGGAGACTAGGAACCATAGGTGGGGAAGTAGCTGAGTGACGGACTAGCCGGTGCTCATGTAAACAAACCAGCTGTAGCTTATCAACTGATAACTGATTACTAATTGCACTGAGTTATGGGATTACACTTGATTGGTAGGAAGGGGACGAGAGGTATGTTGATAAGCCAGTGTGAAGATGCCTGTGGGGAGTTCGTGCCTTGTCTCTGGCTTGTCTTTGTGTGTTGCAGCGTTGGAGTGGTGGATTGCTAAAGGACCGGCGGACGGCCTATGTCGCCAGCTAAACAAGCAGTTTAAACGCAGAACGGCATCTGGTTGAGCCCGGAGAAGGGGAGCAGACTGCGTGATCTGGAACGCCACTGGCCACGACGACGCTGGGGAGAACATCGGAATAACGCTCAATGACGACAGGCCACAGACTGCAGGCTGCCGGACCAGTGATCAGTGTGGAATTACACCTCCCTTACACAACTTCCTTGGGGGGAGAGAAGTGTGGAGCTTTCCCCCCATGTTGAGCTAAGTGGCCTTTCCCTTCCGTTTAGAGTTATTCGTAGTTTGAGTGTGGGTTTGCTTGTGCGTGATTGGAGGGTAGTGTAACGTAGTGAGCAGAGCATTGGCGCTTACGTGGGTAGCGGGTGGAGTACAACTAGCGGGGGCTCCTTAATATATATTTATTTGGGTATGGGGATGTATTGTATTAAATGGTTGTGAGCCTCTCAAATTCCTGTAGTGCCACTCAGTGTTCGTGTGTAGGGTTAAACTTCCCCAAGTGCTGTATGACAGAAGTGTGTGTGTGTTTGTCATGTGTTCCAGCTTAGGCCTCCGGTAGAAAGGAAAGGACTGGACTCTCTTCACGGTTGACAGTGGATTAGGAGAGTGGAGGGCCAAAGAATTGACATTGGACTTTTTAATTATATCATCTATGAATATTAATGAACTGTAAAATAAAGACTTGTATTTTCATACCTATTTCTCTGAGTCTGTGTGTGGGTGCAGGGGAGTGCTTCATTACAGCCAAAATTTAAGTATAAATTAATTGTTGTAAACTAAGTTCACATAACCACGACTACTGAACCTGTGACATTAAAAGCACTTGAGAAATCAAAGAACATGATTCTCACAGCACTTTTCCCCTTGTCTAGGTGAGAATGTGTCCTGTGTAGAAGATAAGTGATGGCATCGTCCACGCCCACTTTCTCCTGGTATGGAAACTGTAACGGGTCTAGTGCATGACGTTCCTGGGGTCTGAGCATACCTAAGACCAGTCTCTCCGGTGTCTTCATCACATGTGATGTTAGAGCGACAGGCCTGAAGTCATTAAGCTCACTGGGGTGTGGGTTCTTAGGGACGGGGGTGAGACATGATGTCTTCCACAGTGTTGGAACTTGTCCGAGACGTAGACTCCAGTTGAAGATGTGCTTCAGTGGCTCCCCCAGTTCAGCAGCACAGGTCTTGAGTAGCCTTGGACACAGTCTGTCAGGCCCGGCTGCCTTACGAGGATGAAGTTTTTTTAAAAGATAACTTACTTCGGAAGCTGTAATGATGGGGGGGATGAGGGCAGTGGAGGGGGAGGAGGAAGAGGGGTGCTTCTGAGAGGATTGTCGTGTGGCTAGAGACTGATGGCCGTTGGCTGAGGCCATTGTTGCCGCACTGCTCATGGTCACCATGTGGGGGAGAGGTGCGATAGCCTGATCTGCCGTGATGGTGGAGGGGGGGAGGGGAGGGGAGGGGGAGTGCATCTGGGGTCTGTGTGTCTGATGGCTGTTGTCTGAAGTCGTTGTCACCTCATTGTTCGTGGTCGCCATGTGGGGGAGGGGTGCAATATCCAGTGATGGTGGGAGTGAGTGTTGCACTGGTAATGAGGTGGGGTGGGGGCTGGGGGATGACCACCTCCTTGATGTCCCTGTCAAGGTTGCCAGAGTCTTGGACAGCTCAACAGGCACAGGCAAGGAGGCATCAGGCGGGGGCAGGGCATGGGGTGATGGGGGCTTAGGTCGTTGGATGTCCCCGGGATACAGAGCTGGAGAGACTGGGAGGTGGGGGTAGGGCGGGCACGCAAACAAGAGCAGTACTTGGAGCTGGTGCAGGGCAATCGAACCTGTTGTAAAAGTGGTTCAGCTGGTTCGCCCTGTCCAGGTCTCCCTCCACAGAGCTGCTGCTCTTCTTAAGGCCAGTGATGGATTTCATACAGTCCCACACCTCCTTCATGTTGTTTTCTTGCAACTTCTGTTCAATCTTCCTTCCTTAGCCTCTTTCAGCTTATTCTTGAGTTCCCCCTGTACTCGCCTCAGCTCTGCCATGTCCCCCTCTTTAAACGCCATCTTTTTCCTATTGAGAAGGGTCTTGACATTACTGGTTATCCAAGGCTTGTTATTTGGATAGCAGCGTACAGTCCTTGTGGGAACAACAATGTCCATACAGAAGTTCAGATAGTCAGTAGTGCAATGTGTGACCTCCTCTAAGTCCTCTCCATTCAGTAGCACACTCCAGTCAGTGGACTCAAAGCAGTCTCTCAAAGCCTCATCCGCTTCTGGTGTCCACTTCCTGAAGGTGCGCGTGGCAACTGGTAGCCTCTGTACTTTTGGCTTGTACATTGGCTGAAGATGAATGAGGT
Organism: Alosa pseudoharengus; assembly: GCF_046254945.1. NCBI lineage: Eukaryota > Metazoa > Chordata > Actinopteri > Clupeiformes > Clupeidae > Alosa > Alosa pseudoharengus. Next base: position 7,401,696 of record NW_027468663.1, read on the forward strand.
TATGGTCCGACTTCCCCAGTGGGGGAAGGGGGGTGGCACTGTAAGCATCCCTCAAGTTTGCATACATGAGGTCCTGTTTTTCCTATTTGGGCAGTCAACAAACTGGTAAAAGTTTGTGAGGGTGGAATCCAGTGTAATGTGGTTGAAATTACCAAAGATCGCAAAGAAGGCATCACTGTGCTGAGTTTGGAGCCTAGCGACTGTAGAGTGAATGACGTCACACGCTGTGTCCGGGAGGGCTTGAGGCGGAACGTAAACACAAACAACAATGGCGTGCGAGAACTCCCTCGGCATGTAGTATGGTCATAGACTGACCGCTAGTAACTCTAGTAATAACTCTAGTAGTAACGCTAGTGCACCATCTGTTGTTTATGTATAGCACCAGTCCGCCTCCCTTCTTTTTGCCAGAAAGTTTATTGTGTCTGTCCAAACGAGCTACACTGAAGCCGGGCAGCTCAACGTCATTTCACGAGTTCACGTGAGTTCACGTTTCCCATAACCATCGAAGGAACTGAGGGCTTGTGTTGCCACTTCTTCTCCCGACGCCTAGTCCTCACTTTAACTCCCGCTCTGCACCCCTGAAAGCACCACAGCTCCTCCGGGATGTTTACGTGAACCCTACCAGCATTCCGTCGTATTGCAAGCAGCTGATTCCTTGTGTACACAAGTTTGCTGCCGCTGGAGCATTGTAATAGATCCATATCCATAGGATAGAATGAAAACACTCCTCAAAGTGCGTAATCCAAAAAAGTTGCGAAGTAAAAAGTAAACAAAAGACGGTAAAAAAACACAAAGACACGGAGCTACCTCGACATGCTGCCACTCTCGTCGGCGCCGGAACAGAATGGGACAGTTTCTTTAGTTCACAAGATTCAGTTGGCTTTCTTTATTTTTGGGCCTTTTGCTCTTAGACCCTTTACACACGTACTGTACCTAGCAGGGTTTCCGTTGTCCGGTAATTGCCGTCTATCACTATCAAAATGTCCGGAAAACGAAACTTCATAGGTTACTTTGACCGGTACCATTTTTTTCAAGCGGAAACTCTGGTATACAGATATTTATTTTATGCATTTGGGCCTTTCATCCATGTAAACAGTGTTTTAGCTCACTCCAATGGTGGCTGTTCACTGGCCGCTCCTCAAATTCGCGTCAGGTCGCTCCGCTCAATTTCGATCCCCGCTCCACTTTAAAATCATCCCGCTCCAGTGAAATCGCTCCACGCTTGCTCCAATTTAAAAGAGGGAGAAATAATCTACAAGCCGAATCGTCACCTTACACAGAAAACTTAAATCCCAAAGAACTAAGAGCAACGACAATATATTTCACACATAGAACATCTATTTTAAAAGATAACAGGCTATTGCAACAACGAGCATGCGTGGCAACGTCAATAAGCCTAAAACTAAAGGGATCAGTGAGATTAATTGCCTAAAGACTATAGGCTTAGCATCCAAGTTTTACTTTAGCCTTCTACTTGATATCAAAGTCAAAGTCAAAGTCTGCTTTATTGTCAATTTCTTCACATGCCCAGACATACAAAGAGATCGAAATTATGTTTCTCACTATCCCACGGTGAAGACAAGACATGTTTTACCAAGTCCACAGACAAACATAACATTCAAGTAAACAATAAAAAGTAAATAAGAAGGCACATACAATGAAGAAATAAGAGCAGCAAAATTGGGTTGAAATTGTGCATTTGTGCATAGACAGTCAATATAATAGTGCAAAGTCAGGCCAATAAATGGCTGAGGTAGTTCTGTTTGACCTAAGTAAGCAAGTGGCATAGTGGTGCAAGTTATGTAAGAGCAGCAGAAGTGTTGTGTTTCAGGACAACAGGACAACAACAACAAGTTGCAAAGTGTGCAAGTGGAGTAGTGCAAGTGGAGTAGTGCAAGGCAGCCATTGTGGGTCCAAAGTCCAGGATGTTATGTAGCTGAGGGTGGAGGGGGGAGAGGGGGGAGAGAGTTCAGCATCCTAACAGCCTGGTGTATGAAGCTGTTGGTGAGTCTGGTGGTGCGGGAGCGCAGGCTTCTGTACCTCTTCCCAGAGGCAGTAGATCAAAGAAATTGTGAGCGGGGTGACTTGCATCACTCACAATTGTGGTCGCCTTGCGGGTGAGGTGGGTGGTGTAAATGTCCTTCAGGGAGGGGAGTGAAGCACCAATAATCCTTCCAGCTGTGTTCACTATGCGCTGCAGGGCTTTCCTGTTGCATTCAGTGCAGCTTCCGCCCCACACAGCGATACAGCTGGAGAGGATGCTCTCAATGGTGCCTCGGTAGAATGTGGTCATGATGGCTGGTGGAGCACTTGCTCGCCTGAGTTTCCGCAGGAAGTAGAGGCGGCGCTGAGCTTTCTTCGTCAGTGATGCAGTGTTGGTGGTCCAGGAGAGGTCTTCACTGATGTGCACCCCCAGGAATTTGGTGCTGCTCACTCTCTCCACCACAGCACCGTCGATGGTCAGTGGCAGGTGTTGGGTGTGACCTCTCCGGAAGTCAACAACAATCTCCTTGGTCTTGCTGACGTTCAGCAGGAGGTTGTTGTCCCTGCACCACATGGTCAGAAGGTCGACCTCCAACCTGTATTGGGTCTCGTCGCCCTTGGTGATGAGACCCACCAGAGTTGTGATATGAAGCATATTCAAATTGCTCACGTTTTTCTTTGCTCTCCTTAGCACACTCTCATGTTTCCGTGAAATGTGTCTTCTTAGATACCAAAATGAATCTTCACTCACTGAAAGTGCCACCACATGGTTGCTCTACATTGTTGAATAACTTGCCTTTCCAGATTAAGGGCTCTATTTTCATGATCTGAAACGGAAGTGTCTTTGCGCAAAGCTCAAATAGCTTTGTGGGCGGATCTTGGGCGCATTTGCTATTTTACCGGCGGGATAAATGACTGTTGCGCCCGATGCAAATCTAAAATGGGTTGGTCTGAAGTAGCTGCTCATGGGTGTGGTTTGGGCGTAACGTGCAATAAACCAATCAGAGCGTCATCTCACATTCCCTTTAACAACAGGTGAGCTTGTTCCATGGCGGATTGCTATTGTGATGGCGTATTTGTCGCAGCCAGTAGCTGTTCATAGCAAGGACTGTTCATTTAGGAACAGTTTGCTATTGATTTTTCTTTTTGACAAAATGTAAATACAGAAATGTCACAAAGACATACTTTCCGATGTTTTGGGCTCACTCTAACTAAATCACTATGAATGAATGGTGATATTTCTGCAATGTTCTTCTGTCAGATAAGCTCTCCTCTCCCATGCTGCTGCTTGGGGCAGCCGTGGCCTACTGGTTAGCGCTTCAGACTTGTAACCGGAGGGTTGCCGGTTCGAACCCCGACCAGTAGGCACGGCTGAAGTTCCCTTGAACAAGGCACCTAAGCCCTCACTGCTTCCCGAGTGCCGCTGTTGTTGCAGGCAGCTCACTGCGCCGGGATTAGTGTGTGCTGAGTGTGTTTCACTAATTCACGGATTGGGATAAATGCAGAGACCAAATTTCCCTCATGGGATCAAAAGAGTATACATACTTAATACTTATACTTAAATGGCATCGGCATATGCAGTTCAACATCACGTCTCCTTAAGTCCTCTAATATTTCTTCATTTATGTCATCAACACATCCATGATTCATGGAAATGGCGTGTACGCTAGATTTATGCTTATTTTCCCACATCTTAATGGATACCACAATGATCCCTCATATTTTTCCTTGTAATTATGTATGATTTGCAGAAATGGGAACTGCTGCGTCCGTGTATATGAGAGGAGCAAAGTGTACACAGTATCAGCAGTGTTGGGCAAGTTACTTCAAAATCGTAATGTACTATGCATTACTTATTACTGTCATTTCAAAGTAATTTGTTACATTATAATATTACTGTCTCTGAATTGTAAGGCATTACACTACTATTGCATTACTTTTAAGTTACTTTCACCAAAATATCTAGAAATATGGATTTGCCATTCTAAATGCAGTTTATTACGCTCAATGCAGCTTGCTCTTCCAATGGAGGGAGATGTGGTATAGCATAATGACTGAGCTAGGCTTAAGGCAACAGTAGAATGCAATAGGCGCAGTGCTCATAATCCAATACAAGGAACAATCATAGTCAGAATTTTGTTAAAAACCGACAAAAGGTCAAAGTCTGGTAAATTGTGATAGAAATACTGTAACTTTAAGGCCTAGGCCTACTCATTAAAATCAATAGAGAGCCTACTATATTGTAAATCAAAGCTTAAAGGAACCGTATGTAAGATTGTGGCCAAAACGGGTACTACAATCACTTTCAAATTACTGTAGAGCGGTGTATCCCCTTCCCCTCCCCTCTGACTGGCAGAGTTGGCAACCGGATGACGAAACACTACTGACTTTGTGATTAGTAGATAGGTGGAGGGTGGCGCATTAGGCCAAAACACAACATGACAACATCAACATCAGTTGAGGGCTGCAACTTCACTTTTTAAATGACAATATCCTGGCCAGACTACTGTTGTCAGTGATATAAGTATTTGAAATGAACATGATTTCTTAATGTCTAGTGACATATCAGGGCAATTTTATGATTAATTGAAATACAATTTTTACATACGGTTCCTTTAATAAAGACATGTCAACATGGTGGCCTGCTGGCCATTTCCGTGCCCTAAGTGAGTGGCTTTGAGTGAGTGACATTTAAATGATAACTCAAACACCTAAAGTAAAATAAAAGGCCTATTATTTACAGACCATTACTGTGTATTTTTAAACATTAATTTCTGAAGAAATTCTGTTTTACTTATAAATGGTGCACTGTCACTTTAAGAGCATTGATCGATCTTTACGTTGGCATAATGCCCTTTTGCCAGCTCTTGTTTACAAGCCTTATTTGTTTGAGTTACATTGATAGCACAATATTAACAATAATATGCACAATGTTAAGTTGTTTTAAGCAACCTTCATTGCTTTGGAAATGGAAGTATGCAATGACATGTTGCTTCACATTTCGTTTTGCGAATAAAGTGAATTATGAGCCTGGTATCCACCTAGCTATCTGAATGGAATGCGTTTCAGTCGACTCAGCATATCATGTCCTTCATGTAGCCTAAATGCTTGGAAAACGAATGATTGAAGACCCACCAATTCTAGTACTACGTGGTGATTGAGAGAACCCAAAAGGTATCAAACTTGCATGTAACATCGTGTTAGTGCATTTTGACATTGTAAACGTTATTGATGAAGAGTGAAACGCAGTTTGCAGTAAAGCTACTATTCATTGGTTACATTTGGGTGCTCCCTCTGTCCTTTGGTGCCCAATGCAAAGTGCGTGATGCGCGTGGTGGGAGCGGTGGCACTGCCAGGCTACACAATCTTTTTCTGCATTTCTATCCCATATTCTCTTCAATTTAAGTTCACAGCACAAAGCTGGCATGCACAACAGCATAGTTTGTGTTTTTATCAAGAATCAAAAAGATTAGCGTGGCACTAGATGTTTCATTAATTTACTTGTGCTATTTCGCGAGCTGAGAGATCTTTCGGTTTCGCACACAAAGTGCACTAACTATTATGTTCTTCATAGCCTTGTCTCTGACAAGCTGAAAATAATGAGCGTAGGCTTATGTCCATCCCGCAAATAGAGTCCGCCTGCGAGTCTGCTGCAGCAGCCACAGTCATATTCAACCAGTATCAGGAAACGTTCTACTATTTTGCGCGGATTTTTTCTCCTCTGTTGTTCTCGCGTGGTGTTTGCAAATATGTGTCAAAACAAAACAAGCGCTTAATGTTGGGTTAAACTGCATTGTAACGCGCGTTACTGAAGTTTGTACCGAGTAAATATTACCCAATTTTTTTTTTGTAATGCCTTACATTACCGCGTTACCGCAAACAGCAATATATTACAGTAATTACATTACTTTTGTAACGCATTACTCCCAACACTGAGTATCAGTACACAGTACACACACTCTGCACAGTATCCCATTAACTTTTGTTTGAGCAGGAGAGAGAATAACAACACACGGGACGCAGCAATTACAGAAATGGTAGGCTTGCTACTTTCTTTTACCATCTATGGTTGCTGGTTATCAGCGCACAATAAACTGATTTAACTCAAGACTTCAAGGCCATCAGGATATAAAACGTTTTTGAAAACAACGAAAGGATGGAGGGAGCAAAGGATGGAGGCAGCAAAGGAGTTATTTCAGATGGGCAAGGTAGGCAAAATTGTGGTGCTTGTCAAAACATTAGCGTTACAGCTGGAATAATGATTATAGGCCGATATTAAAGCTAACACAATGTTTAAAGTCATAAACAATCGTAAATTGGGACAAAACTAAAGGTAACTTTAGCCTTTATAGGGCTGTATAAAGTTGTCCAAATTAATAGGTCGTTATTAGGCGATGTTATAAATACATTGCATGTGGATGTTGTATATAGGCTACTTTTTAGGTGACCAACACACAAACGAAACCGGGAAACGGACAAATATTATCAATGCTTTGAATGTTTCAGTGCGTGCACAGGGGTGTCTGTAGATGGGTATATATTCATTCTTTCCTGCAAGCGCCCCTGTGGCCATGCATGCGCCCTTAAAATAGCATCTGAATAACCCACTGACTTTAGACTAGGTTTTTCCTGGTCAGTGGCGGAATTTTTTTCTGAATTTGCAAAATAGCATCAGGGAACGTTTGCGCCGGAATACGCCTCTTCTTTTCGCCGAACTGCCCCCAGGAGTGCAAGTTCATTTCCTAATTTAACGACCTGAGTCTGTGAAGGGAAAATCCCGCTGTGCGTTCAATGCAAAATTGGAATGATAGAAGCGCCAGTGTATAAAGTAAATTGCGCTTCAGTGCACGATAGGGCCCTAAATGTCTGTTCTTGGTCTTGGATTTCATCAAATAAATGTAAAAATAAATCCAACTTATAGTCCAGTGCGATATATGTTTTTTCCTCTTTATGACGCATTTTTTGACTGATGTGTCTTATACTCCGAAGCGACTACGGTAGGCCTAGTTGTTTTGTAGGAATAGTAGTCAAGTCAAGTCAAGTCAGTTTTATTTAGTATAGCGCATTTAACATGCACAAAGTGCAACCCAAAGCGCTCCACATACAAGACATTGACAAAAAACAAAAGACAATAAGACAAAAAATGCCAGATGGAGCAGCGTAGTCGGCAGCGTTGACACCACATGACACCACATTTAAAAAATAACAAACACAAAAGATGCCGGACGGAGCGGCGTAGTCGCCAGCGTTCCCGTGACACTAAGACATACAAGACAGACAACACAGCAAATTGAAAATAAATAAATAAATAAAATAATAATAATCATGTTAAAATTAGTCCAATTTCCAACCGGCTGAAAAAGTCCAAGGGCAATGATGACCCGCGTGAAACTGCCAATGCAAGACCAACAAAGTTCTTTCACTGACCAACTCAGAGAATTGACTGGCAGTCTGGAGAGCAGAGCACCGGAAGAACAACAGTCTGAAGTCATGATGGGCGATCTTCCTGCTGATCAGCAGCTCGGTGGCTTTAGCAAGGACCGTTTGTTGCTTCATGGCTCCCGACGTCGCCATCAGAGCTCCCCACGTCAGCACTCAATCCAGACTGCAGGCACCCAGCGTCAGAGGCTATACGTTAACGTTATGGCAGCTCGCAGGTCAGCCGCAGCTGGTGGTCGTGGCAGCTGCAGGTCTCTCGCAGAGTAGGCCCATTGCCCTGAGCAATCTTTCCGTCCAGATGAGTCCAGACAGAGGATGTGCAGCGTCAGATGTAAGAGGGACGGCTAGTCAAGGCAGCTCATCAGCCCAGTAGAATAGAAACTAACGTTACCGTTAGTTATCAGCCAGAAAAAAGGACAATAAGAATAACACAAAACTATCGAAAATAACGTAAATAAAAGGTGAAAACCTTTAACTTTTAAAAATTACGAACATTACATAAAAACAAACAAAAACATGATGCCAGACAGAGCAGCGTGTCTCGCCAGCGCCCCCGTAACCTAGCAACATGAATAGTACACTTGAATGACTTATCAGTTTCCTTTCTAAAATATTCAGTGAACTCCATCCCCATCAACAAACTTAGCCATATGGCCAATATTTGAAATTTAGGTTTTACATTTTTACATATTTTATTAGGAAAACATGAATTCTGGGTGGATTTGGGCATGCCTCAGACAGTCTTCGCTCGCTTGCGCTCCGCTCACTAGCTCTGCAATAGACTACACGCCATTTGTCCTGGAGGATAAGTCAACACTATGTCATATTCAGAAATAGTCTCATATAAAGACTATCCTAAATCATGCTTTCTTTGGTCAGCTGGTTGTCATTGAACTCAACAGGACACCCATGTAAACACACCATATTGCGATAATACACTGTCCCAGCAGAGAACTATGATCAGAGCCCTTCTCCCTAAATCCCAAACCAAAAATAAAACTGACAGAAAAAAATACATTGTTGGAACATAACAAATATTGTTCCGGCAAATGACCTCCGGTGATTATCCCTGATATGAACTCTGACAGGCCAAAAACACCGAACAGGCCAACCTCATCTCAGCGTGCTGGCAACCATGGGCTGCTTTTGATCTTGATTTTGATGTGGAGTGTGGAGGAAAAGACTGCTTTGCTGATCCCGGTGAGGACCACATCAAAACAAGAGGACAGAGTAAATATGCTGAGTCGGGGTGAACCAACGGCCCTCTGTCAGCTGTCCAGACGCAACATGACAGCAACCGTCACGGCAGCCATGACAGAAACACCTCACTGGAGCTCCTTTCCTTCTGAGTGACAGACAGGTCACAGGGAGTAGGCAGTATGTGTGTGTGTGTGTGTGTGTGTGTGTGTTTGTGTGTGGAGTGTATTTGTGTATGTTTTTTGGAAGAGAGAGAGAGGGAGAGAGAGAGATAGAGAGAGAATGTGTTTAATGTTGATCTGAAAAAAAAATGACAACAACTGAGATAACAAACTATTTTAAGAGAGGGCCTGGTTGTCTACTCAGATCTGCTTTTGGGACAGGAAGGTTAGGATGACCTCTCGAGGTAGTTCTTTCACTAACTCATATTACACTGCTATAAATAAAAACACACCACCAACCATTCCATAACAGAGAGGTGTGTTTTTTATGTTATGTTTCTGATTAAACGTTGTGCCATATAGCCACATAGTATGTTACAAAATCACTGGTGGGTTTTGTGATGCAGCAAAAAAAAAACTACCAGTGAAACCTTGGGATGAAGAAAGATAACTTTCAACCAATAGCTCCTGCCTGCAAAGCTGTAATCAGCACTACAGAAACTCTTGGGAATGAAGAAGCACCTACATTCTCATTCAGCCTAGAAAGCAAGAAAATATGGAAGACTCCTAGATATGAATTAAAGTGCCCTTAATTTGGGGACATATTCAATTTCTCATTAAGCCATTGGGATGTAGGAGCCAGTACCTTAATTATCCTTGCACCAGCCTGCTTTACATTCCCCTAATGAATGAAGGACTTCTGCCTCATTGAGAGAGATGTGTAGTGTGGTCTCTCATCTACCATCCAATGCCTTCCAGCACCAGGATATCAACTATTTGCAGCTATTTGTGGTTATGGGTGAAGCACTCTACAATCCTATCTTCTAAGGTCTAAATCTATGCAAGAGACTCTCTTTCTCTCGCTCTCTTACTCTCTAGCCATCATAAATCTTCTTCAATTTGACAACCAAAGTCAATTGCCCCTAAATAATGGGTTGCTTCCCAGGTTGATATGCAAAATGTGCATCCATTTTAAGGAAACAGACACAGTTTGTCACATCATAGATCTTTCCCCCTGCATACAATTACACTGTTTATTCCACCATATCTTCCATTATAGCAGTAATGATTGTTGATGCACAGTACCACGGTACATAATGTTCGGAGTAAAGCATGTTTATGAAGAGCTGAAAGAGCAAGTGCATGTTTTGAACAATGGATTTGCGCAAGAGTTTACACATTTTACTAAAGGGCTTGGCAACAAATAAGAAAAGAAAAAGAAGAAGAAGAAATAAATATGACAATGAGAAACATTGTCACATTTGTTAGCTCTCAGCAATTAAACAAATAATCCTTAGATCCTCTGGTTAAACAAATCTCCACTGTGAAGAACAAGTTAATTTCACTATCTATCACAACCTTTGTTTAGGGGCATAGTATGTGTACATTTTGTTAATTTAATCAGAATTTCAAGGAAATCAATATATTCTGTCTCTGAACTGATTCTCATTCAATATATTAGAGCATAATATTTTAATACATTAGCCTACAGTAATGTATCCAGGAACAAATTAAGATGAATCCAGGTATTTTCTAAAAGACCAAAGTAATAGTATTTCACAAGGAAAGTAATGCATAATGTATGTATGGCCAACTGTGGTGATTCAAATAATTGATTAAAATACATTTAGGAAGTCGTAGTAGAGATTTACTTCAGACAGATTGTAATCAGTGGATCGCTGTCTGCAAAGCTCTCATGGAAGGTCTATGGAGTGATATTGAGTGGGGATAATTAATGTGCCAATCTCGCCATCACAGAGGGAGGCTGTTATATCTAATCTCCCTCTTAGTCTCCCACTGGCTCCATGCCTCTGCCATCAGCACATGTAAAATAAATAATGTTATGACACAACTCTCTCTCTCTCTTATTAGCACTCATTAGGATTCTCAACATTTCCACCATCAGAGTCACTCCACCACGCCGTGAACAGACGCAAACAGGATGCTGTCTTCTCCACTGTGATAAATAATGAGCCATTTCCTGTATGCAAAAACTTTAACTTTGCAAAGGCCAATGACATGAATAGAAAGAAGGCTTAAATCCACTAAAAGCACAGACACAGCATCTAGGGAGGGATGCATAAATTAATCAATGAAAAAAATGGGTAACACTTTATTTGAAGGGGTTTACATAAGGGTGACATGTAACCGTCATAAGAATGACATGACACATGTCATGTACATTAATGACACATTATTGATGTTTATGACTGTTGTCATAATGTGTCATTCGGTTTTTGGAATGTCAAGTTGACATTGTTTGGGTGTCATCATTATGACAACTTGACATTAGCCAAGATGACATTATTTGACAGTGTCTTTGTCATGACAACTTGACATCAGCCAAGAAAATGTAACCCGTTTACAATATTGTCATGACGACTTGACATTAGCCAAGAAAGAAATGCAAGGTGTTTGGCCTGACTTATCTTCTAGGCTTCTGAAGGGATGGGCCTGAACAATTGACTGTCATGACACCATTATAATTGTGATATGAACACTTTCCTTGGCATGATATTGTCATGACAACTTGACATAATTGTTTAATTATTACATTATCATTCACTACATACAGTACATGAAACTTCAGCACTAGCATACCACTCGGTGAGTTGCACAGTTTTGAAAACGAACGTTAAGGGTTGTTTTAGGACATGTTTGAGTATGCCTGTTGGCAGCCACTCTGAGTAGTCAAAGGCGATTCAAAACGAGTCAGAAAAGTCGAGACAGGACCAATCGTCAAAATTTCAGTGTCCACCACTCTAGTTCATCCAAAACAAACCAGAAAAGGGACTCAAAGTGCTAAAACCACTGCCACCTACTGGACAAATACGGTGTGCAGGGAAAACATAACTAAAAGTAATCAAGAAATTAGATATAATGTAATCCTATTAGTAGGCTATTTTCGAGTGGGTTACATCTACAATGTACGTTCAATATTGTAATGAACTGAGTCTAGCTGGTTTATGACTGTGCTCCCATGATGCTGTGCAGTGTGATGTGTTATGTTGTATGTCATGTCTGTTGTGTTTATGTTTTACAGTGAGTTGGAGCTAAGTTGGAGTTAAGAGCCAGGTTTGGCTGGTGTGTGTTTGCATGCAGCCTAGGGCAGATGTTCAGTGCTGGGGCATAAGGGCCGGGTCTGGCCCGGCATTACTGTTCGTGTGTTAAAGTGTCTTAAGCCAATAAAAACCATTCTGAGACAACATTGCAGTTTGCTACAATATGTTGAGTATATCTAATTTAAAATGGTGTCATGACAGCCAATTGTTCAGGCTCATCACTTCATAAACCTAGAAGATAAGTCAGGCCAAACACAGTTATATGTCAAGTTGTCATGACAATATCATGCCAAGGAAAGTATTCATGACACAATTATAATAGTGTCATGACAATCAATTATTCCGGCCCACCACTTCACAAACCTAGAAGATGAGTCAGGCCAAATACAATTATATGTCAATTTTGCATTTCTTTCTTGGCTAATGTCAAGTTGTCATGACAATATTGTAAACAGTTTACATTTTCTTGGCTAATGTCAAGTTGTCATGACAGAGACACCCTCAAATAATGTCACCTTGGCTAATGTCAAGTTGTTATAATGATGACACCCAAACAATGTCAACTTGACATTCCAAAAACCGAATGACACATTATGACAACAGTCATAAACATCAATAATGTGTCATTAATGTGCATGACATGTGTCTTGTCAATCTTATGACGGTTACATGTCACCCTTGTGTAGACCCCTTCAAATAAAGTGTTACCAAAAAATGTATAATCATACCTATCAAGGATGTGTGATCTTGATGCCTATATATTTGGTCCCTAAATGGGACAGAAATTGATCACATTTCTCATTAAAAATATCTGGGAATTCGTAAACTATCGTTTACATGTGCTTGAGCTCAGAAAAAGAACTCTTGTTTCTCTCTAGAAAACTGAATGGCCATTGTTCTATCAACTATAATGTCAGTCCTGGACTATGGTGTGTGCATGCAGTGCCTTCCACACTGAAATCACTCGATGCAGTTTACCACAGATCACCACTTTTCATTACTGGGGATGTTTAGCTCAATATGCAAGTGTTTTAGCTTAATTTACCTTCATTTAACAGCTTCAGAGTCATTGGAATGGTTATATGACTTTTTTCGGGTGGAATGGTGGTCGTCTCGCTTCCCCCTAGCGCCTGTGAGCAATGTGAGCGGAAAAACCAACCTTGCAACTGTGGGCCGGCGGGCCAACGGCCTCAGTGTCAGGAAGTTTAACGAGTGTAATGAATTGCTTTACTGCATTCAAATACACATACACGCCAGGCACCGGCTAGAAAAAGGTAGCGATGGAGTTTCTCAGACATTCGTCATGACAGAGCCAGCGAAAAAGAAGCAAAAACCGAGAAAACAGTAAGGACATAGCCAATACTGCATAGTTTACCTTTAAATCTCTTGAAACTCCTCAGATATGAAATCTGAATTTGGTAAATTAGCTTTTATTTTTTTTTGTACTTAATAAATGGAACAAACGACAAGAGTTATTAAAACTAGATGTACTGCATAGCGGTACAAAATATGACCGCTGCTCAGTCCTGCACATTATGTCTGCAAAAATAAGAGTGTGTGCATGTGTGTGTGTTTACTTTTGTTCGCTTGTGAGTGTATGTGTGTGTGTGTGTGTGTGTGTGTGTGTGGGGTAATGGTGTGTGTGCATGCTTCTGTGTGTGTGTGTGTGTGTGTGTTTATGTGCGTGTATGTGTGTGTGTGTGTGTGTGTATGTTTATTTATGTGTATGTGTATGTGCCTGCATTTGAGTGTCTTTATGTGTGTGTGTGTGTGTGTGTGTGTGTGTGTGTGTGTGTGTGTGTGTGTGTGCGAGCGTGCATGTGTGTGCATACGTGTGCATGCATGTGTACTGTGTGTGTGTGCGCGTGTGCATGTGTCCGTGCGTGTTTATGTGTGTGTTTGTGTCTTTATGTGTGTGTGTGTGTATGTGTGTGTGTGTGTGTGTCTGTGTATGTGTGTGTGTGTGTGTGTATGTGTGTGTGTGTGTGTGTGTGTGTGCATGTACATGCGTGGCTTTATGTTTGTGCGTGTGGTGTGTCTTTGTGTGTGTTTGTGCATGTATTTATGTGTGTGCACATGCGTGTGTGTGCATGCATGCGTCTGTTTATGTGTGTGTGTGTGTGTGCGTGTGTGTTTGTGGGTGTGTGTGTTTTGTGTGTTCGCTGATCAAAACCATCTACAGGCCAACAATGTCAAAAAGCAACAACACCATGTTAGATGTTACATTCTTCCATTTCCAAAGCAATGAAAGCTGTGTAAAATATTACGTTTAACATGTCTTTGACAGGACAGAACAGTGAAGCAGTGTTAACTCCTCTCACGGGAGGGAGAGGAGGGAGAGGAGAAAGAAGAGTGGAGGATGGGAGAGGAGGGTGAGTTTATGTGTGTGTGCGTGCGTGCGTGCGTGTGTGTTTTTGTGTATGTATGTTTTTGTGTGTGTGTGTGTGTGTGCTTGCATGTGTGCGTCATCAACATCATCCTTTACCGGCAACCCTTCGGTCAACACCACCATCTAAAGGTCGATTGCTGTAGTCACTAAATTTACCCTCGATGTACGGAATTCCACAAAACATGGCATGCATTCAGAGGGTGTCATAATGATCCTATACTTCAAATTTCATGCAGTTTTGACTAGGATCATTATCACTGAGTTACACACTGAGAAGATTTGTGTTTGTGTGTCACGTCATCCTGGATTTGATTTTGTACTGCTTTGTGATTGTCTGTTAAAGTGCAGTAAAGAGTGTGGTTTGTGGTAGGATCCTCATTACTCAGTTCACAGAGCACTCTTCGGGGTGAGTACTATTGTTCCTTGTAGTACTAATGCTGTCCTTAGTTGAGCCAGAGACTTTCTAATGAGGAGACACAGCACTCAAAAAATACTCCATAGAAATGCATGGGGCTAGTTTGTCACGCCAATATGGCCGTTGTCTACACATATCCCACCCCTTCCTCGGTAAAACGTCGACATGTGAATACATTGAGCCAATCATTTGGTGTGATGTGAATAGATTGAGCCAATCATATGGTGTGTTGTGAAGACATCGTGCCAATCATGTGTTGTGAACTCGCCGCTGGAGCAAGATTGGTGTCGTGAAGCCTTGCGCACGCGCAGTTCGACCCAAAGACTGTGCCCGATGAGTGCCCATAAAACGTTGGTATATGGCCGCCGAGTGGAGGGACTTGCCTAAAAGGACTTTGGTTGAGCAAAGGGGGATTCTATGAAGAAGTTGTCCTGTCTAACAGAATAGACATATTTGGCATAGTCAAAGTGTAACGGCTCATTTTTTACGGTTCGAGAGTTACAGCTCACCGGGTCTCTCTTAAACCCTGAGTGTTAACTATTGGGACTACTTCAAGAATCTCCATAGAGTGCTGCTGTTCACTGGGTGCTTGACTAGTATAATCATTCTATGTTGTTTTGTAACACGCTTTAATTATTACTATACTTATACTTTTAAACTATTGCCATTTTATGTGTTTAATTTATTACTTTTTATATACTTTTAAACTATTGCCCTTTTATGCTTTTATGTATTATTACCTTGCATGTTTTTTATTTTCTTATTTTATTCTTAATTTTGAAACTATTATTTGACTATTGCCCTATGCTTTTATTAGCTATTCCTGTTTGCTTTGCAATTGCAAACATTGCATAACCTCTGTGTACATTATGAAATCCGCTATATAAAAAAGTTGATTTGACTTGACTTGAACATGTCAGCCAAAGATACCTGCGATTACAAAGACTAATTTTTGCTTTATCATTTTTAACTAGGTAGCGCTATGAGTGGTTATGGAATGGGTTGAGATGGCCCCTAGAGACTAAAATTAAAAAATTAAAAATTGGTCATTCTAGGCCCTACGGTACGGAGCCCTAAGGGGACATGAGCAAAACAAATTCTAAAGATTCGTTTTGTGTGCTCACGTGAAACTTTCCTGTGCGCACATGAAAAGGTTTTGTGTGCGTTCATGAAAAGGTTATGTGCGCACACAAAGCTGATCATGTCCCCTTAGAGAACCAAGTTTCGTGCAGCCCGGGCTTTCAGTGACCCGTGAATAGTTGACACAAAATTACTGAATAATAATAATAATTGTAAAAAAAATCAGAAGAAAAAAAACAAAATTGGGCTATGACACGTTAGTGTGATTGTTGGACTGTATAAAAGCTAAATGCTCAGTTAATTTTCCCTGAATAAACAATTGATGATGATGATGATGATGATGATGATACTGAAATCAAATCAAGAGGAATGAAGGAAGAGCTTTAACAAACGTTCAGCTTTAACCAAATACGTGTAGGCCTACTTTACCCATAATTGAGGAGGACAGTTAAAGAAATGCAAGGGCAGTCTGAGGTCTGTTCGGAGAGTTTAATGGATGAACTATGGGTCAAGTGTCCTTGAAATAGCTGACAGAAAGTTCTGGTGATGGAGATAAGGAATACAATTTTATAAGATAAGAACTCATCAAAAGTTATCAATTTTCACTTCTTGTTCCAATGAGCCTCTTCTACCCTACATGACAGGCCTCTCTCTCTGGCTATCAAGAAATTTTAGAATTTTTTAGTGAAATTAAATGTTCACTAAAATGTTTTGGTCTTAATTGAAACACAGTAGCCTATGTAGAAAATCCATGTCAGCATGCAATTTTCTGAAATACTGTAGATCCCATCAAGTAAAAGGCTGGCTGGCTGAACAAGTGATAAATTAAACTTTCCAGATGGACTTTGGCCTTATGACTATTCGTTCTCTGACAAGGAAGATTTGAATGCACCAATCACAAACCATCACTGTCCAAGTGATTTCACTCATTAGCCTGCTCTACATTTTATCACATTTTTCTGTTGACCTCACAATTCTAGAGACTACATCTTTCTTTTGACTGCCAGGGAGCACACCTTTCTTTTGACTGCACTCTTTGAGGGAGCACACCTTTCTTTTGACTGCACTCTTTGAGGGAGCACACCTTTCTTTTGATTGCACTCTTTGAGGGAGCACACCTTTCTTTTGACTGCACTCTTTGAGGGAGCACACCTTTCTTTTGACTGCACTCTTTGAGGGAGCACACCTTTCTTTTGATTGCACTCTTTGAGGGAGCACACCTTTCTTTTGACTGCACTCTTTGAGGGAGCACACCTTTCTTTTGACTGCACTCTTTGAGGGAGCACACCTTTCTTTTGACTGCACTCTTTGAGAGAGCACACCTTTCTTTTGACTGCACTCTTTGAGGAACCTTTCCAGGGACCACACCTTTGGTTTGACCTCACCTTTCCAGGGACCACACCTTTCCCTTGACATCACCTTTCCTGCTTGGTCTACATCATGTTCATTTTTGTGTAACACAAATGATAGAATGAAGACATTATAAAACATGCAACCGAAAAGGAAATGCTGATCTCAAAGACAATACAACTAGAGAGAGAGAGAGAGTGAGAGACAGAGAGAGAGAGAGATCAATTGTGTTAAACAGACCCCAGATATGTGACATTTGCACGGAAGGGCATTTAATGTCAAAGGCAGTACTAAAGCAGACAAGGAGAAGTAGGCTACATACAGTACACCATGCAGCACACAGAAGACACCCCTGTGAGTGAACAGCATCAGGCCATAGTCAGCCAGGAAATTAAAAACTCTTGAGGTTTGGTGATCTATTAATTTGGGGCCTTCCTTGTTTTTAATCAACAGGACTAGATAGTGGACAAGAGATTAGATGCGTGAGAGAAGGGGAGTGGGACTGAGAAATGAAAGCAAAGCTGGGTCCTTGTGGACACTGGGCCCATATATGTTTTAGGAAGGAAGGGCTCAATACACAGAGTGCTTGATACCTTGTCATGAAATGGCAATCTATTTTTCAGAAAAAACAGACAACTTGATACCTTGGCTGTTATGAAATGGCAATGTATTTTTCTTTTATACAGGGTTAACTATAAAAGAAGCACCATGTGGCTTATTTCTTTGTTCTGACCATATGCTGAGTCACCCTGGCTTGTTCTTTTGCAACAAAATAAGTCGTAAAGTATTTCCATTAAGTTTTCACGTCCTGCCAAGTATGTCAGAGCATGCTTCAGACATACAAATACTGTGTACCCCTTTCTGGTGAAAGAGCGCATTTTAATTCTTACAAATGCACACATCCACTTCGAAAACATAGATGTACAGGGAGCATAACATTAGAGATGACTGAAAAACTGAAGTGTAGGAGAGTCAGACGTTACCAACAGATATGACAGAACACAATGAAAAGAGTGCATCATGACTTTTCTCTTGACACTTTTATGGCTTCCTCAAAATAGATAAGCCTTAATCACCTAATGAAATTGGTACTTCAGAGAATGTAGCCTACTGAGTTTGCAATGGGTGCTATTCAGTTGCCTATTGCAGAGGTTCTCATGTCTAGTGGGACAAAACCAAATTATGACCGATAATGCATGTAAAACTATAAAGGTATAGATTTACCCCCCACCTGACAGTGCCTTTGAAAGCTCAAAATGGTCATTTGCATCAACCAAGTGAACTATATATAACTCATTGTGTCTGTGCTAGCCTGAGGACGTGTTTGCTGGTGTGATGAATGGATCTCTGAGAACCATTTAGCATTAGTAGTCTGCTATTTCAGACCCACATCTGCCCTAGGCGGGAAATGGGTGACTTTCAGATATGGAGAGACAACTTAAGTCAGGAAAATAATAGACTTCAGTCAAGTTTCTGCCCTCTGTCTCGCTCATACATGCAAAACATAACCTTTAGTAATGGCACCAAAGCAACACACTTTTTCACATACAGTAAAAGCCACAATCAAAAAGGTTGAAAACACCTAAAATTTCACTTGATATTTGGGGTACTGTGATACAGTACATACATAACTCTATAAGAGCCAGGATATGAATTTAGTAATCTTTAGACAAACTGACTAAAATTATGTTCAATTTAGATGTTAAATACATCAAATATGCAATACATCAAATATAAAGAATAAAAAACAAACCCCAAAGAAAGGAGAGAGAGAGAGAAAGAAAGAGGCCAGAGAGAGCAAGGCCTCCTCCAGAAAGAGTGAGTAGCCAGTCAAAGACTAGAGGCAGAATAGAAGAGAAGAGAAGTAAGAAGAATCTGTGTTCTTGCCCTTATATTTAAGTAAGGGATAATGGACGACACGGTGGTCTGTTAACAGAAAATAATGCACTGTTGGTGGAAAGCAAAAGATTGTTTATAGTTTCAGAGACTAGATAATCCACACAATACATATTATTCTACTCCATTTCCTCTGTTTGTCTGTCTCACTCTCCTCATCTTCCTCCCTCACAAGCCAAGCACACAAATAAACAATCTACAACAATTTAATGCTTATGGGCCAGTGATTTAAATACCATTATTCAAATTTCCTTCAGGCTGCATAACATTCACACTTCCTACCATGGTATGATGTTAAAAGAGACACATGTTATGCCTGTTAAATGTAAACATTGCTAGAATCCCATACCCTCACCATCTCTCTCCACCATTGTCTCCAATCAGGGACCAGTGCTGGAGACAACAACTTAGTAATCAGGACGTTTGCTCATCTGTCAGATTTTGACAGACAACAAAGCATTCAAACAGAAATGCCAAGGTATGACGACTAGATGGATCACCAGGTTGTGTGGGAGGATTCCTATCAAGAAAATATGAGCATCTTTGGGCAAACAGTGAATAATCCATCAAGTGGAAGTATGGCAAATATCACATCCTATGTCCTGAGACATAAGATGACATCAGAGCTATAGCATTCTATCAATAGTATTTCTACTTAGTTTCTTGTCACAAATGAAAGTATGAAAGGATAAAACGATAGCTCCTATTATTTTTGACATACGCATGCATAACAAATTTCACAGTATATTTAGGGGGAAAATCCATCATATATTAATATTTAATGTAACATCTCGTTAGAAGCAGGGCAGGAGGAATGAACTCATTTACATTCCCCATGAGTGTTCACAATTTTACTTTATTCTCATGTTGCAGACACAATACCAACCAACACAAGACCGAGGAGAGAGGAAACAGAAAAAGAACACCATGTTGCGGTGGCATGCTATTCCCAATTCACAGCAGAGTCGAAATAGCAGGAACACACACACACACACACATGCACACGCACACACATGGACAAGCTGAAATCCCTCTGCTAATTCAGCCACACACGATCAGCACGTATTCCTAGGCCGAGCTCACATGAAACTTTTCTCGATGCGTTGCTGATAAATGCGTGTAGGCAGCGAGTTCTTTAGATAGGTAATGGCAGCAGAAGCCATAAGAATTTCATGAGTCTCCACAAACCCTGATGGGCTTGTTTGCTTCATATCCCAATCTGCTGGGAGATGCTTAAAAAACCCGGAGTAGAGACCTGGTGACACATGGTGGGATGAATCTTTTGACATGCACATATATTTGTGTTACATAATCAGATATTACATGAATCATCTGCACAGTATTGGGATGTGAGAAATAACTCACTGTTAGTCAGATGATTTGAGATTTTGAGACAACCATTATTGAAACGACCAGGCCAGGCTATTTATTTGGTAGTCTTGAAGATATTAATTAACTTCAAAGGCAGATATGTAGGCCTAATATTGCAAAAAGCCTCCTCACAACTCATATTAAGCCATCCAAGATGAAATGCACAGAGACTGTCAGGATTTCCTGTTAAAAAAATGTAACATTGCTGTTTCTGTTGTCTACCATTTGGTGAAATTTAGATTTGTTCAATATTGACTCAGTCATCCTCTTAACTGTTGCCAGTGCAGCAAAAATCGATACACACACCATTACCGGGAAATGGACCGACTATGTGGCAGAAAGAGTTTTACTTTTTATGTAATACAAACATCCCAAATGAATTGCCATTAACAGCAAAGCCTCTCAAGCCAAGCATCTGTGTTCTTCCCCATGGGAGCAGAGAGAGAGTGGCTGTTCACTGCACAATGGCCATGGCCCTTCCTCATGTTCATGTGCCTCTCATGGCCCTTCCTCATGTTCATGTGCCTCTGTATAATGACCCACAAGGATTGGGTAATACGGCACAAGGTTGAACTCATTGGTAACACATTGATAATGATTAAGGGTTAACAAATTCTGAATTCAATGAAAGACACATCATTTGTGAGGTACAGTATATGTAGCAGGCAGACTTTGTCTGCTTGCTTGCTCTTTCCTCCTGGCTTCTCCCTGGCCCTCTGCTAATGAGTGGGTGGGGCCAATCATTCAATTAGGCCAACCATGCGCTAAGGAGCTCTACAGCAAGTAGCTCGGTAGGTTCCACTGGTTGTCCCTCATCTATCTACCCATGTCCTTGATTGCCTAGCCTTTCTGCGCCCCCCCCCCACCCCCATCCCCAACACACACACAAAAAACACACACACTTACATCATCACTGTCATCACCACACATACATACAGCACACTGCTTGCTACAGTAAGCCTCCTCTACATACTTGCTGCACACTGCCCCCCCCCCCCTCCCTACATACACAGCACATTGTCTTCAGGATCTTCTCCAACACACATCCTCTACATACTTACAGCACACTGCCCCCACCTACCCACACACACACTGCACACACACACACACACACACACACAGTCACTGCTCCACTCCCCTCCCGCCCACACACACATATTCACTGTCATCACTCACATACATCATACATACAGTACTCTGCTTGCAATAGTAAGTCCCTTCACCAAACTTGCAGTACACTGCCCCCCCCTCTCCCCTACATACACAGCACATTATTTCATCAGGAAGCTTCTCCAACACACATCCCCAACATACTTACAGCACACTGCACCCCCCCCCCCCCCCCAATACACAGCACATTGTCTCATGAGGAAGCTTCTCCAACACACATATTGCACACTGCCCTCTCCCCACATACACAGCACACTATCCCATCTCCCTTGTCATCCCCCCAACACACACACCAAGACCCCTGGCAGTTGGGTTAGCCCCTTGAGCCGTGGATCTGCCCAAGGTTTCTTCCTTGGTAAGGGAGTTTTTCCTTGCCACTGTTGCTCTTGGGTGCTCCTTGTTGGTGCCCCGCCCCCCCCCCCCCCCATCTCAATCCTCCCCCACCTTTCTTATGCAGCCTTTGCCACTTAATCTACTAAACCCCTCTTCTACTGCACTTTTTACCCCCCCCCCCCATAAAGGCACAAATAGGCTGACACCAGACATAATTTCACTGCATTTCTTACTTCCAGTAACTATATGCATGTGACAATAAACTTACTTGTATCCTTGTATCTGAGCACTGGGGTCTACCGAACGTCAGGTATGTTGCTGCCCTAATGTTGTAGACTAACCATGTGCTTGGTGTAGCTAAACTCAATTTCTATGTGTAGCCCTGTAGATGGCTGGATATGCTGTCCTCATCTGTTGTCATCGGGAAAACTGGTATAGAGAAGAGTATGGGTAGCACGGCCTTTCCATCCGCATTGTTCTAAGCGTAGGTCGTGCTGCTGCCTTGTCTTGTCTTAGTTTTGTCTTGTTTCTGTTTAGCTTTGCTTGCACTTGGCAACTGCCTGCATTGTACTTGTACCCTTTTCTTTTACTTTACTTTATTATCTTAGTTATCCAGTGTCTGTCTATTCCATAGAGTCTGGGGGCAACAACTTTTAACTGCTTGTAAATTTGGCAGGCAGGGTTCTCGCTGGCGGGAGGCTAGTCAGTCACCTAGAAGTGGTGCAGTAAAGATGCACATTTTGGTGTGAATTATTAGAATGTTTGCTGTGGTCTGCGGTGTTACTATTTGCTCTTTCTTGCTGTGTGTGTGCATGTGTGTGGGCTCTAGGGCACATTATCAGTAGTCTGCCTCCCCCAGGTAAGCCCCTGCCTTGCTCATTTTGCTCCATCGTGCCTCCCCTATGGAACCTGTCTGTTAGTTTGTGATCATTTTTAAAACAAAAGTACAACAAGAAAACATAATAAATATTTTTGTACTTTCCTAACCCAGACTAGTCTTCGTGTCTTTTTGCAGCTACCCCCCCTTCCTTTTCCCTGGCTTCAGTTAAATAAACTTGACCATGTTTTCACTGGAATTCACGTCTCTGCCTCGTGTATACGAACTTGTGTGCAATGGTGCAATTATGTGTTCTCTTAACTCATTCCCTGGGTGCTAGGCCCAGGGTGGCGTAGTCTGGCTACAGTGATTGGCATTTAGTGCTGTCCTCCAAAATCCTCGCCCTGCTACATATACATCTGAAGAAATATAGCTCCCCTCCCTGTGATCTTTGCAACTTAGGAATAGGTTAATTAAGCTGTTTCGAATGTGATGAATTAAGTGACATTTTAGAGGTACATGATTATAGTTATTAGAATGAATTATGTTACATGGTTTTACGAGGAAAACAAATGGCATGTTGATTATCAATTTAAACATTTGAGAACAGCCAATATGTAGTAAGCTGAATTTTCAAACATGTTAATTTACTATGTTCTTGTAAAAACATACCCTTTTAAATTTCTACTATTTGATTTTAGGCAAAGTGTGAAAGGCTTAAGCATGCTTTGTAATATTGCAGTATTGTCCCTTGTGCTGTCTGAGCTTAAATCACAATTATGGTACTGACATTTCTTGACATTTGTCTTTTCTTGTTAGTTCCTATGCAAACACGTGTCTGCTAATCAGCCAGAAGCAAAAATTTGTCTGTCAGATAATGGCCCTCTAGGGCTCCAACAGATCATGTTTGTACAACACAGAGAACACAATAATGATGTCCTTCAGTGCTGTTCACTGCCATTAAGGCTTGTAGTCATGCAGAGCTCCATGGCATTGCCCATCAGTATCTGCACATCAAAAAGAGCACGCTGTGCGTCAAGCTTTGAAATTCTTTCTGTGTAATTTCACCCCCAATCACTGGATATGAATCACTTCCCTGGCTTAAGACAATCCATTATCTTTATTTGTTTGGCCACTGTCTCTGTTTTTGTTCACTATATGCTTTAAGCAAAAAGTGTCTTTGATTTACGGCAAACCAACAGTATGCTGACATTCAGTCAAGGTAGTTGCTGTTGATGTACGCGGCTCCGGTGTTGAGTGCCTGTGGAATGAGAGGGTCAGTCAGTCTTGTCACCTGCTCACGGATCAGAGTGCCTCACACAGCCAATTGAGGGTCGCATTTGAAATAATTGCTAATTGCGCCACTCGCGGCGTTCCAGCAGACAGGGCTTTATTTTTCATTTCTCTGGCCCTGGAGTTGCTGGTCCTGTTTAATAGGCTGTGCAATTGCTCGCTGGATACTCATGTAACTGTATATCCACAACTGTCCTTCAACAAGCCTCTGCTCTTCATAACAATGAAAATGGCATATTTAAATAGCAACATTTCAACAAAACACTAAAAAGCAAAACAGGAAATGGGTCAATCAGAGGCACCTGTAATTGTCACCTTTATGCACCAACATATTAAGCACCGCAGCTCTTGCTTGTACTTTTTACTTAAACAATGATGGCACAAGCTATTAAACATACCCAATAATGATAGTGCTGCTATACAATTCAATACAATGTATGTGCAATGGACAGACGCCCTCTTGTGAACTTGTGCTTAAGGAACTGCCATAATGCACTTCCAAAGTCCACCTGTGTCCATTACTGGTCATCTTGTCACTTCTTCCAATGACGGATCTCCCAGAGATGATGCTCTGAGACCAAACGCTTCCAAGCCAGGAACAATCCATCATTATCAGTCTCAGCTTGTGTGCTCAGGGACCTGTGCTAGACCTGGTAGACTTTTAATAAGCTTTGCCACCATAGCATCATCTTCTCCACTTCCTGAGAAGTACGCATTACAGCTTGATGGCAACCTAAAGAGTATGAGAACATGTCATCACTTTCATCAAGAAGACCAGCACGCTGTGACAAGTCACTAGTTCTACTGACTATATCCGTATTTCCAGATTACCTACAATGCATAATTATATATTAGAATCGTAAAAAAAAAACTTTTGGTCAAAGGTGAATTTAAAATCGGTATTTATTTCATGTGGTACTCTCCTCATATATGTTCAATAGCTTTCATTTATTTCAATTATTTTTTTAGCTGACCTTAGATAATGTGTCCATGAGAAGGCATCCTGCAGAACCACAAACAGGATATAAAGATTTAGAAAAAAACATTGATATTGATGACTGTGGTTAAATCCTTTGTGTTCCATCACATTTTTTTTTCATTTTCTCAGAAGAAGCCTCTTCTTTTCATGTAGCTATTTAAGTCAATACATCCCTCATTATAGAATAATGAATATTTTAACAGGGGGACTATTACTTCAGATGAATAACTGAACAGTGTTATATCGGTCATGGGTTGGAGTTCAACGCAAGCCTTAGCCTCTCATTCAAAGCACAATAACACAGCATTGTGCTTTGTACATTTCACTCTCTGGCTTCATTAAAACGCCAAGCATCACTAATGACTTTTCTGTGAATGAGATGACTGGGAAATCATTTCCATGCCGATTAACCTTTTCCATTCTGATTATTCTCTTCATTTGTCAAACACTCTGAGGTAATTCTTTGTGATTAGGCTTTTGCCAGGTCAAGTGTTGCCATTGTGTGATTCACTGAAGCTGCCTTGCTCTAAGATGCCAGTGCATAAGGTGATTTGACCACCCTGAATAAAACTATACTAACTGAAAAGTGAATGAAGAAAATAGTTGAGTTGCATATATGCACACTAATCTTTCCTGGGCACTACCAATACATACAACTGCCTTTCCAATTACTGAGACTTTTATTTTATTGTATTTTATTCCTGAAACTGCTTTCAATTCATACAAAAAATTTTACAGGCCTAAAGCATCAAAATGGAAAGCACAGGTCAATTAACTTTTGAATTGTACTTCTGGATGCACTTAAGCACCAGAAGGACTTCCACTTCCACTTCAGCATGCATGGCGCAAAGCTACATATACATGAAGCCCCTCTCTATTCACAAGTGTTCTTTGGATAAAACGGCACCGGGGTGAATTATCCATTCTTGCTAAATTACTGTGCTGTTATTCCGCCCCCCTTCTTCATGTTCCTCGCTGTGTCAGATGCGCTGTGCTTACAGCCTAAGTGGAGGAGTCATCTCTGCAGATTAATGATAGATGTTGCGTCTGTCATCTGTTCCTTCAAAGCTTCTGTCTTTGCTCCAGTGTCAGTCAGATGAGCAGTTCCAACTTCCTGTTTAACCTGCCTGTAATCTGTAGGATATAATGAGACATTTCCGTTCCAGGACAAACATTTCTACAAAGCAAGGGTCTGCTCTTTCAGATTAAATCCATATCCATCAAAGAAGTGTGACACATCTGGATAGGCAGCTTACATACTTTTTATACCGCACCGCAGTTAACACAACTTCATGCGTATCACGACTCGGTTTATTCCTATTTTACACTCAAATTTTTCACCATGCGCTTTTCTTTTATTAAACAATGCGGCCAGGGGTGTGGCAACGACCTAAGGTGTGGTCTGACGCATTATCTAAAAATCATATCTTACACCATCTGAAAAGCATGCACGCACGCACTGTCACAAGATGTAAGCGGCAACTCATCGGCAGAATAAATGTCCTTAGGTTTTATATTCAATCATTCAAACATTATTGGGGTAAGTATAAGTATATATAGAGAGAGATGCGTGTAGGCTATACTCTGCTAGGTTTTAGTAACTCATGGTTTAGTGGAATACCTGTTCCATAAGATCTTAAGTGCAAGCAGATTCTCTCAAAAGCACCGCTGACTATCAAAATTCAGATGCGCTGTTTGAAGTGGCGCTGCTTGCTGTTAAAGGGAATGACAATGTCATTTTCATTGGTTTAAAGGTTGTTACGCCCAAAACACACCCATGACTGATTAAGAAACATAAGAACCGCCTTTTTGCACCAAGAGCCCAACGTTTGATAACAACACCCTCCCGAATGTGGACTGGGCAAACCCCTAAATGTATTTAAGCTATTCGCCAGTGACCATGAATTTTAGATAGCCAAAATAGGGCCCTAAGAATCCCTGATCAATGTGATTGGATAGGCTGGGGTAATTTCAAAGTTAATGCGAAGTGTATGCCCATTACAGAACATTTCTCAACACAGAGTACCCAGACTCTTCACAAAGTGAAATGAAGTGAGACTGGCAGGGTTCCTACGCAATATGGAAAACCTGGAAAAGTATGGAATTTGATCTTAGTAATTTCCAGGTCTGGATAAGTATGGAAAAAAAACAACACAGCAGTGGCGCGACTGGCTGGGGCACCTGCACCGTACGCCGGCGACCCGGGTTCGATTCCCACCCTGTGGTCCTTTCTGGATCCCACCCAAATGTTTCCAGACTATTGCATCAACAGTAATAATCACTTCACTCAGTGAACTATTCCTACTGTTGTGTAACTTAACTGTCAGTCCACATCGTCAAGATACAATTATGTGGGGGTCCTCCAATTCTCTCCAAACAAGGGGACCATGGCACCAAAACCAAATTGAGAACCACTGGTCTATGCACGTGCCCTACACCATTGTGCACTGGTATGTTTGTGTAGCTCTGTTATTTTTGGCTAAAACACTGGTAATCAGAATCAAATAGATTTCGCCTCAATGAAAAGAATTAACTTTAGGTAGACTTTAGACTTTATCCATAATTGAAGTTAGGGCCCCTAATTTTTTTGTATCTTTGAGGTCAGGTTCCAACATTGCAGTAACGACTTTTCCTTTTGACATATAGCACAGTCTACAGTATGAGCTCCGCTCCGCGAGTCAGTTGACTGGGTTCTATTGTGATGTGAACAATGACAGGCTGTTCTGATTTGAAACATCAACTAGTGCATTGCCCATCTGGACCAGAAATAACCAGCCATGATGTTTACTATTTAATTCACTCATAACATGTCTTGTACTGTACTTCCTGTGTAACACATAAAAAACGCCTAACAGACATGTTAAAAAGTAGGTTTTTGTTGGAGTGAGTCTTTTTACATTGCAGACCTGAACAGAACAGTGGTAGTTTCCATGGGGATATGTACAGAACTGGAATATGTAAAAATGAGCACAAGATGTAGTAAAAAGTAAAAAGAGTGCATGTACTCTCGATATACAAAAAAATCTTGTAATGACACCTCCTGGGCTCCATAGATAAATCCAGTCATCTAATAACATGAGATTGTAAAAGGTCTTAGTTTTCCCCCTGCAAGCTTGTCATTCCCATCTCTACTTGATGTCAAACTACTAGACGACAGCATTACCTTCAAGCAGGACTTTTATAATTTAATTCACATTGATTTAGTTTCTGAAAAGAGCTGTGCTGATTTGGTTTGCAACAGCACTTATCCATGAGAGCAAATCACTCCAAAACTTTTCAATTTGCATGGGTTAGTACTGTGTCAGGAGATTGCCTCTCTGACTTTTAAAGCTTGCCGTGGCTCTGCCCCTCTCAACCCCACTGATCTAATTCACTGCACGGCCGCAAGCCCTTTGATTGCACTCCACGTGCTGCTCCAGCTCTGTCCCTGTAAAACATCCACACTATTACCAAAGTCTGTGACAGTCTGAAACTCCTGGAGGACTGGCCTCAGGTCAAGTGATGCCTTCTTTACTTCCCTCACTAGCCCAGACAGATTTAAAAAGAGTTGCAAAGAAAAGAGTTCCTTTTTCCCAATGTTGAATGTGAAGTCTATGACTTAGTGAAAAGTTGAACTTTCAAAAGAAAGTTTTGAATACTTTCTGTGTTAGTCAAAACATTTAAGCTTGACTTATGTTTAAATGTATTGCATAACCCAGTTTCAGCCCCCACACACCCACCCCACCCCCAACAACTTCTTCTGTCAATCTACCAGCCAGGAGCAGGAAGTGTAGAGAGTGCAGTGTCTCACCAGGCAGATCACTGACACCGCCTCAGCTGAGTCAATCTCCCCCTGCTGATTGTATTGTTCTGTGCACTGGCCACAAGGCAGGTGGACAAACTGCCGGCCACCCCTTGGATCAATTCCCCATATTCGGTACAATCCCATTTTCTCTACAGGAAATTCCACGGCAAGAGAGGATGGAGTGAGTGGCTGACTCTCAGCCTGGTCCGCACCTGGAGGCCACAGACCAGCTCCGTCAGAAAGCAAACCCAACCCAGACTTGAGCGCTTTTACAGCAGTCATTTCCTGTGTTTTACAGATTGTGTCTGAGGTAAAGACTAGATGTTGCAGCTAATAGAGGAGATTCATGAGATGTCTGGCATATCGCTGACCATGAGGGGAAGTAAGTGGTTCGGGTTGTTATGACACACATGAGAGTTGTTTCGTATAGAGAGCAATCAGTTTACTATGGAGAAATCTGTGAAACAAAGAAAGAAAACTATATGTTCCCCAAGGACAATTGTATGTGTGTTTTCCTCCCCAAGCGGACATTATGCATTTCCTCTATTACTTATCTTTCCATCTTTTAGTTTGTTTATGCTTTTATATGCCTTCTGCCTATGTGGTGTACTTTCTCCAGTGAGAATCTCCATCTACTTTTTGTCAGTTTGTGAACATCTGAGAAATTCACAGGCAGGTTCTTCCGTCAGTTATCAAGAGGGGCTTGTCATGTTAATGGAAAAATTTGGACATTTTCATATTCCAGAGAGAAAATAAAACACATGATAATATCATCAGTCACTTGAAGACAGTCTTTGAAGCACAAAAGCAAAAGAAAAACTGTCACAAAGAAACAATCTAAAGACAATACAATTTCTTGAGTGGAGGAATCAAAGCCTATGGGAGTATCTGAAGGGAGGGAGGAATGGCTTGACCAGGAGAGAGAAATGGTCTCCACAGGGGTCTCATTCTGTTTGGATAAGACACAGTGGATTTGCCATGCAGCCTTGCCAAGCCTGATCTGGCCATCAATGTCTCCCCTTCTCTCTCTTTCTCTCTCTCTTTCTTTTTTTCTTTCTCTCTCTCCCTCAGTAAAATACTGGAAGGCATTTGGAAGACTGATATGTAAAATGAAATACTGTGTTGTGGTTTTGGAAACATATCTGTCCCTATCTCTGGATGAGGCAGGAAGAGGGGATGGCTGATGATTTTCTGTTTGGTGAATGACTTCAGACTACATTAATGATGGCCATCAATGTCTCTCTCTCTTTCTCTCTCTCTCTCCCTCTCTCTTTCTCTCTATCTATCTATCTCTCTTGCCATAACTCAGTAAAATACTGGAAAGCATTTTGAATCACATTTTAAAGACAGATATGTAAAGTGAAATGGTTAGGGGATGGCTGATTTTCTATTTGGCAAATGACGTCAGATTACATTAATTATGGCCTTATCTGCTGGTCTGGACTGTGGTGCCGTAGAGGTAGTGCACACATCACAAACATATGCTGACTATATGAACATAGTTGCAATCAGCAACCAGGGGGACAAGCAGCCCAGAAGTGCAATGCTACCATGAAATATTGATGTCACTATAGTAAGGACAAAGCAAGTTTTATGTTACTGACCACTGACAGGTTGAGATATGAGTTACATTTCAATGTTTTGTTTTTAATGTTGATAGGCTCCAACAGACAAACTTAAAAAATTAAACATCTATATGACTTTGATCTATATGAACTTTCATACTTTGGTCTTTCAAGCTTGGTCTGAAAAGCACCTAGCAACAGTGAATATTGGAAATTTGTTAACCATGACATTTTAAGCAATTTAAAATCCAGTAACTTCTGCATCAACTAGGTCTCAAACTTTTAGTGTTCTATGGTACATGCAGGCTTAAAATATTATTTTAATACAAGCTTTACAAGCAAGTATTGTCCAAAATATATTTTTCATACAATTAACTTCTGGGAGGCTTGGTTTGAAGATTATTCATATTTTGTGAAGATTGGACGAAATGTGTGGCTTGTTGAAACTTTTTAGTGTTTTTGATGAAATCTGTCTGTTGGGAACGAAAACTGTGAGCAGAATGGTATTGAGTGTGTTTTGAGGGTGGAAATTATATGTTGAAGTCAGATTGATCCAAGAAATACAATGGTACTTCAATTTTTAAAATGAGTGGTTCAAATGTTACGCGTGTACATACCTATTTTACTTGAGGCAGAGACATGAATCTTGGTGAAAAGAATGCCTTGCAATTCTTCCAGCATAGAGTATACAGAGGAGGTACTGTTTCAATCACACACCATTCAGCACGTTAACTAAACAATTACTCTACCCACTATCAAGAAGAGATGGATTTTAAGATAACAACAGCAGCATGGTTGAAATAGTGGGGTGGGGTTGGGGGGATATCCTTTGTGTCAGTTGCTCTGTGAAGTGCTTTTGATCTGTTGACTGGAGTGTTTTATCAGTACCTCCTACTCTATGTTCTGACAATGCAATCATGTGAAGCAGTCACATTATACTGGGAATATTAAGCATTCCCAAGCCTATGTGGGATGTAATAGAAAAAAGGAACATACAATGCAACCAACATCATCCAACACATAGCAAATAACCTTATGGGAAATGCAGTATTACTCAAAATCCTGTTGTTCATTTTGTAATTCCTCCAGAGTGTACTAAATTGGCCCAAGCTTGTCGGATGTGTGTGTGTGTGTGTGTGTGGGGTGGGGGGGGTTGGGGTTTCTGTGACCTCCCACATATACATTTGAGTTTGACTATTTGTCTTTCGTGTAGAAGAACAATAAAAGAAAGAACAAATGGTTATTTGACCCCCGAGAATCTTACTTGACTTAAACACATGCAAAAACCTTAGATGGTGAGGTTCTTCATGCTCCATGCGTTCCTTTCCATTCCCAGTTGCTACTCTCTCTCTAGTGTTCCATCTGTCCCTCTCTCTTGCTTTAGTGTGCTTTGTGTGAGATCCTAAATCACATGATGGATATGTGTTGGAACTATATTTTTAATGCATTGTTAAGCTTTGAGGACATAGCCTAGACTAGTACTATGCAAACTCGTAACATTGTTTAAGCATCAGATTCAGGGGGGGCAGTTAATGGGTGTTGCCCAGCACATCTCCCTGTATTTTATGAGATGTGTCCGCGTCAGTGGTGGAAATAAAGTTCCCATGGGCACGGACAATATGAGGTTGGACAGTCTCCTCACCCGCAGCTCAAAATTGCCACTTGCAGGGGAAAGCGAGTCCGACTCAAATGGCTCCATTTCTTTGCCGAGGTAGGAGCACTTGTTCTGCTTTAGCAATGACAGGTTTTAAATGATTTCCTTCGCCGATTTCCCAGCCGAAGCTAGCGGGCTGTGAAAAGCAGACAGCGAAGCCCCACTCCAAGTGCAGTGAGCTCAAACCAGCTTTAGGAGTCTGGGCAAAAAAAAAAAACACACGTCAGCCATGAGACACCACCATTGCCTTGGTGTGAACATATCAGAATAGACCAGGGCCCAGTTTCCCGCAAGCATCTTAAGCCTAAGAGAGTCGTAAAGTCCCTCTTACGAACGTTTGTTTCCCGAAACCATTGTAGCTTAAGAACGTCGTGAAAACACTCGTAGATCTACGAGTTCTCCAGAGTTCTCATTATCGGCTATATATAGCGTCTTAACAGTACTTCTCACTGAGGTCACCAACAGGACATACAGAGGAATTACAACTTAGAATACATAATCCAACTTACGTTCCCATTGTTTATTGTGTTTAACTGATGAATCAGATTTTAGCGTGCAAAATAGTATAGCCTACATTTAATGGTCATAATAATGTGATAAAAAGGGAACAAAAATGCAATCCAGTTATGAAACATGAGTTGCCAGAATAGTTTGCCATTATCTTTGCTAAGTGAAGGCTATAATTTATTAAGCCTATGAGGTAAAAGCAGAGAAGAACATGTGGTTTAGTCTGTACTGCATCAAAATCTAAGCCTACACATTTCCTCACTTTCTTACTCGACTTCTTTCTTATCTTCAAACATGTTCTTGTGACACCGCGGAAAACTACAACAATCTAATCTTAAACTAGATGTACCGCATAGCGGTACAAAATATTACCGCCGCTCAGTCCTGTACATCCATTCCGCGAAAATAAATCATATTAATGAATTTGTCTCCATCTTCTACTCCAACCCCCACTCTTGAAACTTTTGTGTATGCTTGTTTGGAATGTGTGTTTGCGGGCCGCACACAAAGTAGCCTACTGGCGCTGCAAAGGTGAATAGATTTGTAGCACTTGCCAAAAAATTTGATTAAAAATATTAAAAATATCTAAACAATCACAAGTAGGGCAGTTCATCACAGTCCTTCCATTGCAACTGGACTGATGAAAGGTACACCTGTAGGCTACATTGTATATAGGAAAAGCAGAAGGTAGCATAATGTATTTATTTATTTATTATTAAACAAAACAATCCCTGTCAGTTCCATGCCGTTTTCAACAGCTATCAAGAAGAGAGGTCATGTCATGGATTTTTGTTGTTGTTGTTGTTGTTGTCTTCTACATATGCATAAGTTTAGTCATCTAGTTCATATGATATTCAGCTTTATTGTCAATGCACAAATTAAATACCAGTAGTCTAAAACAACAAACTATAAGCTATATAAGGTAGGCCCTATGCTAGGGCTATTACCAGTGTTGGGCAAGTTACTGAAAATTAGTAATTAGTTACAGTTACTAGTTACTTCTTTCAAAAGTAATTCAATTACGTTACCAATTACTGTATATCAAAAGTAATTAGTTACTAGAGAAAGTAACTTTTGAGTTACTTTTAAGTCTGCTTTTAAAATGTCAATATGAACAGTACTGAACAGTCACACACACAATAAACCTAATTTTTGGACCTATGTATTGTAGTTTCAACCGCCCTTCAAATCAATAGCCTTGTGCATGAGTTCTTAAACTTTTTCCGACCACAAAACATTCTACAATGCATGGCCTCCCTGACCTTGTTTTGCGCCACCCTCACCATCTAGGTGGTTTGATAGATATACAGTACACTGCCTACTGCTTGCCTTCTACTAGTATGCATGGTGGTGCACTGACACTGAATTCTGCAATATAGTAATAAGTTATTATTATCATTATTATTGCAATCCTTCTGTAGGCTACATGGAATTCGTTCAATGGGATGTAATGTGAAACAATGTTAAATGGCCTATTTTCAAAGCAGTTATTGTCTGCTCACACACACATTACCTTAGGTTATCGTCATCCTGCTTTGAACACAGTTGTATTATATAGCATTTTAAGCACCACCAGTTTGGGAAAAGCCTTCGCTGCACAAGTGCTGACCTACCGAAATAAGTTTTAATGCATCCGAGAGTTTGGGATTGTCGCGCACTATGCAGAAGGTTACTCTTCATCTGATAAGGTGTTCCAGAGAGAAGTTGCATGTTCCGTCGCAGACAAATGAATCCATAACACCATGGACGTCAATTCCGATGTAAACATAGCCTGTGCAAATAACTCAAGTCACTGTTACGGTAGGCTATTTGGAGGTTTCTTTATCTGGTAAGTGAAATCTGCATTTTCCTCTCGAGTTAAACGTGTGCTTGCTTGTGCTAAGGCTATATATAGGCTACCGTAGCCTATTTGTGTTGTGGCGTGGCTATGTTGTAAGAATGAGAAATTGATATAACGAGGCTTTTGGGCAATAGGCGAAAAAGAGCGGAGATAAACAACAATGTGCTTTTACTGTAGTGGAGCTTACGAGATGGAAACGAAAGGGAAAAGGCTTTTAAGATGGCCATTTAAATTGTAGCGTAATGCACTCTTGTGTGTTTTAGCATAAATCCGAAATAAGGAGGAATGTGAGGAGGCTCCTATTAACTGTAGCCTAAAGAATGCATCTGCAATCTAAACATGAAACACAATCGCTGGAAACACAGCTAAGGTCGGAAGACAAAGCAGCAAATGTGCATCTTGTCTGCAGTCGTTCATTCAAGATCAACAGAGTAACGGAAGTAACGAACTCTTTGAAATTTCAGTAATTGTAATTGCGTTACTGGATTTACAAAAATACTTCGTTACATGCTCGTTACCACTAAAAGTAGTGGAATTACAGTAACGCGTTACTTGTAACGCATTACTCCCAACACTGCCTATTACACAACATAAATTGTCACTAGGCTATGCTGGCGACCCAAATAAAATCTCCTTTGGGAACCAATGGCTTACAGTATCAAGCGGACTTAAGCTGCCACCTCTTGGCGAAAAGTTAATAGTTTTGCATATCAGTAGTAGCCTAATACATTTCACGCAGCTCAGCTGTGTGAATCACGGAAAGTACTTCTAAATGGAACCCAAACCACTGTACAGTAGCTCAAGGTCTGTGGCTAAGCAGCCATAATGAAAGCGTTATCATTGTTTGGATACTTCACACACGTGTTTTTTAATCGCATAGACTACTACCAAGCTGGAATCGAAGCACATCGACTCTCTCACACCCTAAACACGCACTTCGAACAAATAAAAAAAAGTCTCAGTCTCACGGTAGGTAGCCATAGGCAAAACTGTATTGGACCGGTGTAAATCATCCATCGCAAAGAATGATTTTTGTAGCACGTGCAACAAATGTGTAGGTACAGCCCTGCCCTGGATACATCTCTCAACGTGCGCTATAAAACATTTGGTTTAAATGGAGATGTAGATCACGGGTGCGTTAATAAATCTACATTGCAGCGAGTTGACACAAATTATTCACTTTGACGAATTTATGTAGTTTCAGTCCTAGTTACTTTACTTTGAGCCATGCTCTTCCTTACTTGAATCACTTTTGAAAATAGAGGATTGAAGTAGCCTATATGGGTGTTTGGGAATGAACGTTGACTCTTTTTGAGACTTTGAGCTAAATGTCCCAACCCGGTGTTTAGGATGCATCATAGACAGGTTATCTTTCAGGTAACCTATATATTTTCCATTAGAAAACCATCACGTAGCGAACGTGTTGTGGCTAACTCACTTAGCTCATTTTAGGTTATCATAAGCAAATGAGATGACAGTCGAAAGATGCAATTAGTGCTGTTATACATTTTCTTGGTAGCCTATAACCGCATTTATGGTTTTCTACAAATACATCAATAATCAAATTGGCCTCCATCACTCAACCACGCTAACGGTAACATTTTACCTACGTTCTGCTATTGATAGGATTAACGTAGCCTACCTGCAGTAAAAACCAAGCATGTCCGATAAACATTCTCAGATTTATTTCGGCTTCAAGAAGAAATGGGAATTACATGTCATGCAGAAATCATCCTACCCTTATTAGACGTTCTCTGCGGTAAACTACAGTCTTGTCCTTGTAGGAAGCTAGTGTCTTCCCAACCCACTTTAGATTAACTTCCAACAAAATTACGTCTCACTGCAACGATGCGCCATCTGGTGGACAAACGACTACGTGACGCCAATACTGGAAATGCAGCCAAATTATTATGATATATTTGGTTTTCCTTTAATCCTACTGAATTTGTAATTATGTATCGCCCGTTGTAATTGCCGATACTGATGGTATGTGCGTGCCTGTGTGTGTGTATATGTGTGCACCACCATCTACAGGCCAATGAGTGTACAGTCACTAAATGTACACATAACTTATTTTTTTAGACACCCCCCCCCCCCCCCATGGATGAAATTCTACGAAACTTGGCATACCCCCAGAGAATGTCAGGTTAATCATACACATAACATTTGGTGCAGTTCTGAACATCTTAACTAAAGAGAGGGGCGATTAAAGCAGAATGATATTGCATTTTCATATTTTACCGGGGGGGTGCAAATCACAAATGAGTGATTATGGGCTAGGTTGATGTGGGCCCTTGAGACCAACATACCATAAAAAAATCTTCATCCTCGGTGCCACGGTTCAGGTAGTTATTTAGGAAAAACTGCATTTTTTGGGTTTCGGGGGGCCCAGCGCGGGGGGGGGGGAGTGGCCCCCGGGGACCAAACAAAATTTTTCCGTAAAAGTCTAGTGGGGCTACATACTCACCAAATTTCATGTGCCCCGGTGGTTCGGTGTCCCGGGTATTGTTGACCAAAAATTCAGGAAGTAGATGATCAGGAAGTAGATACATGCAGATTTCAAAGTGTTTCTATTTTCGTATTGATGTGAATTAATGTGTAGATCCGAAGTTTAAATGGTAGGCCTATAGCTGTGACGTGCCGTCACCTGACATCACCATCAAATTAGAGGATATTTCAGAACTATTAACGTGGACAGCTCCCCTTAAGAGCATCTTAAGAACAGTGGACACGTGTTCACGCTACGAGCATGTTCGGGAAACAGTCGGAAAAACCAAACGAACGATCGTAAGATAAATCGTAGAAAACCCTCTTAAGAGTGTGTCTCCGTCGTTATCGGGAAACTGGGCCCGGTATGGTTGGCCTAGGCCAGGGATCTCCTTTCTTAATCACACCACCATGTCACAGGATGTCTGCTGCTGTCTGGCTATCACTGGTCAATGTGCTGCAGGCCTGAGCTGTGAATATTAAAATGTATTGTAATTATTTTTTTAATAAAATGTAATGTAACTAACCTTGCCTTCTAAGGCAATATAGCATTGATTTTATTGCATACTGGCATTGTTTTGCTTTTCTAAGTGTCGTAGAATGCCACAGATTGTAAACACCTTGAGTACTAGGCTAAACATGTTTGAGAAGAGTGAGTGTGTGATATTGCAGCTGTGAAGTGATCACCTGCTGCGATGCTGCCAGGCTGGAGTCAAGCTGGAGCACCGGCCGCAGCAGCCAGACGGCTGTCTGTGGCAACTGACCTTTTCTCCACAGAGCTGTGTGGAGCTTTCAGGTATTTTCTTAGTCACCACACACCTCACACACACACACACACACACACACACACACACACATTCATCAACACAAGGTCAAGTTATGCGGTATCTGGATATGCAGAGGGAATTATCATTGCTTCTAATTAGACGCAAACAAGGTTTTTTCAACATTGCTGACACCCTGTGAGCATCCGCTGAACATCATGAATTTCATCACTTCGCTCAATGCATGATTTTACTATCAAACACACATATGTTTCAATTGTTTTGGTACAGACTCAAAGGATAGACTATAAATAGTGTAATGTTTTGATTGTCACCTTGTTTCATGTCATGTTACATTATTTCATTACACAGACTTACAAGGAGAGATGAGTATACGCTGATGTCCCTGATAGTAAAAAGGTGACCTGAAGATTCTGTATGCTGGACACGTTCCGAAGTGTCCTCCAATGAACTCAGTATTGCACATGATCACAGAAAACTGCTTGGAAATCATGCAGCTGTAACATTTGAGGCTATCAAAATTTCTGTCTTTTTTTGTTCCATTTACATTTTGAAAACCCACAATTTTATGATGTTGAAAACATGTTCATGAACCCTAGTTGTGAAAATGACATACCACAAGGATTCGTTTGGAATAATTTTAATCCTGGGTATCGACAGGGTCTGCAAAATGTCTTCACCAAACACTCTGGCAGGAATGGTGACTTGACTTATAACAGATATTGTACTTTTCTTTTCACCCCATCTATGGGACCAACCAAGTCTATTAAAATAAGCCAAACTGTTCATACAGTGTCAATGTCAGACTTGCTGTGTGGAGACCCACAGTGGGTCATCTGAGTTGTCCGTGGCCCTGGGGGAGGGGCCAGAGGAGTGCACACACAGGGAGCCAATAAAGATGGACAGACGATTCTCCACTCACTTAATGCTCTCTCTGGAGACCGGCAAGGCCTGATGATTAGCCATAATGACCATACTGAAATAAATAACTAAGCATCTGTCTTTTGCAACAGAGT
The DNA here is from genome assembly GCF_046254945.1 of Alosa pseudoharengus. Lineage (NCBI taxonomy): Eukaryota > Metazoa > Chordata > Actinopteri > Clupeiformes > Clupeidae > Alosa > Alosa pseudoharengus. The sequence goes on from NW_027468663.1 coordinate 7,440,269, forward strand.
ATATTTAAAATATGTTTCAGGACGTCAGTCTATCTGCAGATGAAGATAGCCATGTCCTTAAGTGGCACGCAGTATCAATATTTTGAAAGCGGCATCTCCTGTCCCCCTGAGGTTAAATCCACACACACACACACACACCAGACACACACACAGGGGCGGAGCTATACGTGGTGGCCAGGGGGGGCCAAGGCCACCACTGGTCAAAGCTTGGCCACCCTGCTGGCCCCCCAAGCTCCGTTTAGTGAAAATAAAAAAAAATAAAAATGCTGCCGTTTTGGACGGCACTTTGTCAACACTTTGCAAAGCAGGGACTGAACCAATTAGCCAATGTAGCCTACTGTTGTGATCAAATCCTAAGTAGGCTAGGCCAAGTGCAGCAGCAGCAGCAGCGGGACAATTCAAGTCATCTGTTAAAAACACTTGACAGTAGACTACTACTACTTAACCTCAGTAACAACAGGTGAGTTGATGATGAGTTGGAAAATTAAAGGGGAACTTGGCAACTATTTCAACGTAATAAACCCGTTTACAAATCATTTGGATGGTTAAATGACCTGTTCCGGTGAAAATGGTGACTTTCCGCGCTGCGCGGTTGTGGCTAGATGGGATACAGCTAAGAACGGAAGTTACGTAACAGACAGCGAAATATCGCAAAATCTCAACGATACCAGAGCCCGTTTACGGACGGGCTCTGTTCAGCTTTCTTCTCGTCGTACAGGAGTTTTGAGAAGTACCTCAGTGATTACGAGGAAGAAACCATGACTAAGTTTACAGTCTTAACTAAAGAACGCAGTTTTGGTCAGGACGGTGAGTTCAGCTAAAAAAAATGTACATTTTTAAATCGATAGTCTAGCTGTTAGCTTAGCATTGTATGCGCGAGTTTGTGTGTGTGTGTGTGTGCGGGCGCGTCTCCCTCTCCCTCCTGTGTCATATAATGTGTCATATAAAGGCCAATGTTATTATGTAAGCAACTTAAAAACTTAAAATTCAGATTGACAGAATCTCCTGTTTTCCCGGGGAGTGCGCGAGTGTGTTTGTGTTTTTTTTAGAAGTGGGGTTTGTTGGTTTGTAGTGGACACCTTCTGCTAACCAGTGCCTAAGGCTGCAGATTAACTGTAACTCTTTTCTGTGAGGATGGACACTGGTTTTCAGCGGCCCTCACAACCCCACACCACCACCCCACCCCTTCCTGTGAGGATGGACACTGGTTTTCAGCGGCCCTCACAACCCCACACCACCACCCCACCCCTTTCAAGTGTGCATATTGTATATAGTTCTCTGCAAACCTATGGTGGCATCATGCCTTCAGTGTGCATATTGTATATAGTTCTCTGCAAACCTATGGTGGCATCATTCCTTCAGTGTGCATATTGTATATAGTTCTCTGCAAACCTATGGTGACATCATTCCTTCAGTGTGCATATTGTATGTAGTTATCTGCAAACCTATGGTGGCATCATGCCTTCAGTGTGTCTTAAACAACCACACATAAAATGTATTATATTATATTGATATTTTATTGTACTTCTCTAAATGCATACTTGAATGTAGATAGATTTATGAGTAAAGTTACCAACACAGGAAATGTTCTATTTTGTCTTTATTATTTTGTCAGAATGCACCAGAATGCTTTGTTTGTATGTGAAAATCACAAACCCCACCCCCCTAAAATTAAATGAAATCATATTGGACATATTGTGACTCTCTAACTCTTATCTTATGTAGCTGTAGAAGCAAGTCTCTCTGATGTTTCTGTTTCTGTTTCTGCACTACAATGGTACTGTTACCACACTGCACATAACTGTACATATCTGTCCATATGGTTCATACCATATTTATTCAGTTTATTATAAGTTTTTTATTAGTTTATTATAATATATTCTGTTCACTGAATATATCTATATGATTTATAATGGTACTGCCAATACATTGCACATATATGTAAGCCTACATGTTGTGTTCTCTACAGATGGAGTCGAGTCTCCGTGCAGAAGTAGATATTGCATGCCAGGTTTCAAAAGTTACGATCTCAGTCCAATCGTTAGCAGCTCCATCACAGCAAGTTATGGTCCATCCCCAAAGGGAAATGACAGTGTTTGTTGTGCAATTGAAGCAACTCTTTCACAACGATCCATAAAAATAGTTTTAAAAATAGTTTTCATTTATGACACAGATATCCTAACCTGGCCCTAGCCAGATGAATGTCGTTCCGCTTAGCTCCGCCTAGCTTCACTCACATCCATCTGGAACCTCTTCCATTGAGAGTGATTTCTCCAACCAACTTTATGGTTTAGCCAATCAGGACGCAGGGCGGGAGTTTCATAGATGTGACATAGCGTAGAAGCGACTGTGAGAATGTTATCAGCGTCACGGGTTGGCTTCGATGTGAGTGGTTGAAGTAGCACGTCAATAGATGACGGACAAGTGGCTTATTCAATCATATGCAAGCATTTTTTGATTAGGTCCAGCCTTCTGAAGCAACACTTCAATGGATCGGTTCCAGATGGATGAGTGGAGCTAGGCGGAGCGAAATTCATCTGGCTAGGGCCAGGTTACAGATATCCATGGCTGAGACGTCTTTAGATCGTCTTTAATTATAAGTTCTCGTAACGCAGGGTAAAGTTAAACTTACGTGTCCATATATATTATACTTCTTTGGGACACCCGTGATCATAACTAAACTATTTATTTTGTAATAGTATTTATAACATGAATTTATAACATAAAAGTGATGTTAAAGGAGAATTCCGGTGTGAGATTGACCTAAAGTATATTGAAACATGATACCGAGTGTGAACGTATGTCTCATAGCCCATCTCGGCTTGTCCCCTGCACTCCAAAATCTGGCGCTAGTTAGCCGATGCTACCAACAGCTTTTTCAATAGTGGTGCTTCGGCATCGGGCTAGCCATGCAAATAAATCACTGTTTTACACCCATTTACGAGGCTCAATGTATCTCCACACTTCATTGGTAGACTTCCGAGGGCCCTGACATTTAAAACGAGACATTGAGAACTTTGAATAGTGTTCATTTTGTCACCTATTTTTAATTTAGTCTTAGTCTTAGTCTTGTGACGAAATGTCCTTTTTAGTCTTTGTCATATTTAGTCATTCAAATATCATTTTTGTTAGTCAAGTTTTAGTCGACTAAAAGTCTTGTCATTTTAGTCTAGTTTTAGTCAAATGAAAACTAAAGGTATCTTAGTCTAGTTTAGTCTAGTTTTAGTCAAAACAGTTTAGTCTTTTTTTTTTATTACAAATTATTTCTGATTACCATTTGAGTCAAATAGTGTTTCACACATCTCAATTTTCCAACAATATTGTGTGTCCACAGAGCTACTCGTCTGTTATAATTACTCATTCTTTTTTTTTGTCAGTCAGTATGTTTACATGCACAGGTAAGTCAAGCTACAATTATAGCTCGGCTGGGATTTGACCATAGACAGTAAAAGATTTGACTGGACCACTGTCATGATATTCGTAGACCAGTGTTTCTCAAAGTGTGGTGGTCCGCAAGCTATCCCAAGTGGTCCGCGAGCAGACGTGGTAAAATATAATATAGATGAGTTGTTTGCAATATTGAACCAACTTGTATGTAAATCCAAACAGTTCTGCAACACTGTCTATGTAAGATATGTAAGGGATAATGTATAGAACGCCGGTAATTATTGGAACATAAGTCCCGACAGGGCGAACAGGACCCCGACGCGCAGTGGAGGGGTCTTGTTTCGTCCTGAAGGGACTTATGTTCCGATAATTACCGGCGTTCTATACATTATCCCGCTTATTACACGGCTACTTGCCAAAACGAAATAATAAACTCCCCACGATATGACTTTAGCCTACATAACCTAGCCTATTTGTTACCGTTCATCGTGGCATTTGCTGAGAAACAAATAGTTCGCAACAACACACGCTGCTGAACTTGAATCAAACATTCTTTAGAACACAGCTGATCAACCGTCTGCTTTCACGTTTGAATGAAGTTCCAGTCCTTGCGTAGTGATATGAAAGACATTAATCAGAAGCACAAAACCCGTTGCCATTGACAGCGGTGATTAAATGCTTTGCCGGTGATTTATGTAGATTTAACATAGGCCCGAACGTTGGGAAGGCCCATTCATGTGAATGGAACTTTCTGCAGCACTCTGAAGAGCCGTGTAATAAGCCAGTTTAAATCATATGAATCCTCTGACACAATAAGCAAAGTGCAAAGACAATAAGCAAGGTGGTTCAGTGAGTAGGCCTATTGTGTAGACTAATATACTGGTGAAGTAGGTCTAATCTTTCTTTTTTTTTTAGCTAGGGTTAGTTAAGTGGTCCTTCGTCTGAATAGGTTGAGAAACACTGTCGTAGACCCAAGTATTAATGTTTGACTTCGCCACGCTAGATGACGATATGCGCCCAAAGGCAACACATTCCCCAAACAAACTGTTATCCACTTATCCATAGCTAACTTGCTAGCGAACTTTCCATATTAGCTTACTTGCTAGCAAACTTTGCATCATCAGTGTAACTAGTCAAATAGTTGACATTACATGCTAAACATTTTCGTATGGACATTCTGGGGGATGTTAGTTTGTATGAGAGAAGCTTCAACTTCTGGGTATGTAGCATTGTGTCATAAAGCTAGGTAGTTAGCTTAACTCTGGCAGAAATCTCCGGTGTTTTTGTTCCATGTAGTTTCGTGTTGCAGCAACAGCACGTAGACTAGCCTACAGGAGCATGAACTCATTCGGAATATTTTGAAAACGTAACAGCTAGATATTCTGTCTTCTCATTTTGTAGAGATTTTATCTTAGTTTTTATTTCATGCAAAACATTTTAGTCTCGTCTTTTTTCATCAACAATAATGCATCTTAAGATAGTCTTAGTTAGTGTTTCAGGACATTAGTGCCGTCTCGTCGTCGTCTCGTCTTAGTCATGAAAAAAAAGGTTGTTGACGAACATATTTCCTCTCGTCTCGTCTGACGAAATTAACACTAACTTTGAAAAAGCACTGGTAGTTTACTTACAAGACGATTTATACAGACAGTATCTTCACGAAGTTTAGCGTTTTCAGCCATCTTGAATTTAGTCACGATAAGTCGAGCGACGAGTAAGAATGAACAGGTATGATAAGGGATCAGATTCCAAAAATAATTCAGTGGAAATGCATGGATTCCAGTTTCTTCAGAAACCATATTATTTGCATGGCTAGCCCGATGCCGAAGCACAACTATTGAAAAAGCTGTTGGTAGCATCGGCTAACTAGCGCCAGATTTTGGAGTGCAGGGGACAAGCCGAGATGGGCTATGAGACATACGTTCACACTCTGTATCATGTTTCAATACACTTTAGGTCAATATCACACCGGAATTCTCCTTTAATGTTCGCAAAATAGCTATTTTTCTTGTTTCCTTTGGAATATCCACGATCGCTTCCTACTTCCTGTCCTGAGCGGCGAGATTTCACTATCTGTTACGTAACTTCCGTTCTTAGCTGTATCCCATCTAGCCAAAACCCATAGACATAATATATACATAGACGCCGCATTGGCTGCTTGGACCTGTCATACTCCTCGTTGCGTTGCAGCAGAAAACACAAGATGACAGCACTGTGCAGCATGTTCCTGCTCAAATCGGCGGACCATACTCGGGGGATTTACTTTTCACAAGTAAGATTTAACATTACCGTACTATTGGTTGTATTTTGTATTTTCGAACAATGTGGCCTGTATCATAGCTACATGTATGACCTTTGCAGCAAAAAAAAAACGCGTGAAAATCTGTTCGGTATTCAGTGAGATATGATTAATTAAGTGCGCTGACAGCTCATAGCACCGGCCAAACAGATTACACTGAGTGGAGTGGATGACCGGTCCAAGATGGCGGCTCCACGTCTCGTCAGCGCTAGTAGGGAGTAGCGGTCGATGCAGCGTCTATAGTATATTATGTCTATGGCCAAAACCCCGCTGCGCCTAGCGTCCACAGGCGGAAAACCAACCTTGCAACATTGAGACCACCGTCCCGGAAAGAGAAGTGAGGAACAAGAAACTCGTTTTAAATCGTGTTTCTTACCTTGTAACATCCACATAGTTCTGCCAAACTTATGCTAACGGTTCGCTAGCTTGTAAACAAATCCATGTGCTTTATCGTTACCTTTTCCCAGTTTGAAATAGCATAATGCACAATTTCAACAGCAAAGGGGGAAATCCTGCCAAGTTTCCCTTTAATGCTAATAATGCGAATGTGTCACGAATCATAGCCAAGTGAGCTGCGTTGGGCTGTCCTTAGGTAGGCTCTGACATTGATGTGTGGGGCTGATCAGAAATATCAGATGCCCGCGCTAACGATTTTACAAAAATATTTCAATAAAATTCGGGTGAAATGCTAGGATATTAGGCACATATCTCCGGATGGCTCCAAGAAAAGTAGGCTAATAGGGCCTAGCCTAGGCTACTTTATAAAAAACATAAATTGCTGACTGCTTGTGGTCCTTGCCATAGCTGGTCAGGCAGAGGCAGGCTGCTTTGCCTGAGTTCTTTGTTACATTGCTCCAGGGCCCACTTCCCCGAAAGCATCTTAAGCCTAAGAGCGTCGTAAAGTCCCTCTTACGAACGTCTTAACATTTGCCGACTGTTTCCCGAAACCATCGTAGCTTAAGAGCGTCTTAACAGTACTTCTCACTGAGGTCACCAACAGGACATACAGAGGAATTACAACTTAGAATACATAATCCAACTTACGTTCCCATTCTTTATTGTGTTTACCTGTGATGAATCAGATTTTAGCGTGCAAAATAGCCTACATTTAATGGTCATAATAATGTGATGAAAAGCGGACAAAAATGCAATCAAGTTATGAAATGAGACGTTGCCAGAATAGTTTGACATTATCTTTGCTAAGTGAATATTTTATTAGGCCTATGAGGTAAAAAGCAGAGAAAGCAACATGTGGTTTAGTCTGTAGCCTACTGCATCAAAATCTAAGCCTACACATTTCCTCTCTTTCTTACTCGACTTCTTTCTTATCTTCAAACGTGTTCTTAAGTGACACCGCGAAAAATTATTGCATGGTGCAACAATCTAATCTTAAAATAATTACAATTATTTATGTCTCTGTGTGTGGTATATTTTTGATGCAGTTTTGATGATTTTGATGCAGTAGGCTACAGACTAAACCACATGTTGCTTTCTCTGCTTTTTACCTCATAGGCCTAATAAAATATTCACTTAGCAAAGATAATGTCAAACTATTCTGGCAACGTCTCGTTTCATTGATCGATCGATCATCCAATTCTAATCTTTTAATCGTACACAAAGTGCTCCACAAGCAAAGTGGAGAAGCTGCTTTCATCCATTATGCCCCCAAACTATGGAACACCCTGCCTCTGTACATCAAGCAGGCGAGTTCAGTAAATATTTTTAAAAAAGATCTGAAAACATACCTGTACAGGAAAGCTTTTAGTTAACTCGTCTTATCCTGTAGACTACTTTTTCAGATTATTCTACATCTGATGCTATTGTAGGGCGCAGCCAGCCAGAAGCAGATGGGCTCCCCCTATTAAGTCAGGTTCTGCTCAAGGTTTCTTCCTGGAATATGGGAGTTTTTCCTTGCCACAGTTGCCATATGGCGTGCTTGTGGGGGGTAAGAGGGTTAAGGCTGCCAGTCTTATGACATGTCATTTTCTGTATTTTTGATATGTTGCTGAGTGGATCATAAACGGCCCCAGCAATGAAGAAATGTGATTGATAATGACTGACTGACTATTTTGTTACATGCTTCAAATGTAAAGCACTTTGAGCTGCATTCTGTGTATGAAAGGTGCTATACAAATAAAGCTTATTATTATTATTATTATTATTATTATTATTTCATAACTTGATTGCATTTTTGTCCGCTTTTCATCACATTATTATGACCATTAAATGTAGGCTATTTTGCACGCTAAAATCGGATTCATCACAGGTAAACACAATAAAGAATGGGAACGTAAGTTGGATTATGTATTCTAAGTTGTAATTCCTCTGTATGTCCTGTTGGTGACCTCAGTGAGAAGTACTGTTAGGACGCTCTTAGCCGGTAACGAGTACTCTGGAGCACTCGTAGATCTACGAGTTTTTTCACGACGCTCTTAAGCTACGATGGTTTCGGGAAACAGTTCGGGACTTTACGACGCTCTTAGGCTTAAGATGCTTTCGGGGAAGTGGGCCCAGAACTGTTCAGCGAGATGAAACCTTAATTGCGTGACAGAGCAGAAGTGGGGCTTTCCAACGAGACTAACACTTGCCTGTGCGATAAAGTATGAAAATAAAAAAAATCATGAAAATATTTACAGTTCACCTGCGCACCCATTACTCTCGTTTGAATTACTCGCAAACCCGTGATCGCATAGATATGGCAAGCATATCAGAAGAAAGAGGAGACAACGGGCTATATTGGTACCAAGGATATCGATGCTTCTGTGCTATAAAAACAGACAACGTGACTGCAAAATAACATCATGTACAAAAACCAACGCTGCACACCCATTACTCTCGTTTGAATTAGGCCCTACTCACGAACCCGTGATCGGATAGATATGTCACGCATGTCAGATGAAAGAGGAGACACAGAGCTATCATTTGATACCAAGTACATCCTTCTGGGTTATAAAACAGACGAAATGACATCAAAATAATAACTTCATATAGCTCGACTTACCCCACGTTTTTGTGTGTTGTGGTGGCAAGGCATGTTCATAATCCAACGCTATCATGTGTTTCTCTATGGCAAAGTATGTTCATAATGCGGTTTTGAGATCCCAGCAAATTCCTGCATGGCATCCAATTCGAGACTCACATTGCATCCCAATTTATTCGACAAAGAAACACCTTTTTGCCTTCACTTTGTTCATGACAATGCAGTAAAAAGTTGTTTTAGAATCATCATGAGTGTACACACAGAGCGCAAACTCAGGTTCAGTCAGGTCAGATCAGTTCGTGTCACAGATATGGAGCACAGAAAGGGCATTTTTCATTACTAAATCAAAAAAATGGCATTCATTTCTGTAAGGCGCACACCAAATTTCTAAAATTGCTCAGCCCCAAAGCCCCCCTTCACCATGGTTCTTATATTGCCAGATTGAGGGCAGTCTGCCTACACATACATGAAAGTGTATACCTTGACTACCTTGAATTTCCCCTTGAGGATCAATCCTCAATCCTTCAATCAATCAAAAGTATCTATCTATCTATCTATCTATCTAAGTCATGTCCAGCTGACAGAGATACATTTCAAAATAAGAATGGTATAATACGCTTTTTGTCTTTGTATTTAAAAATGAAAATTAAATCAATGCAAGTATTAATATGAATTGGTGGCAGATATGGGTAGCCTTGACTGTTCTGAAAAAATATAGCATGTGTAAAAGGCACTTATAATGACTATAATAAATGCTTATAACTAAAGGTAGTGAAAAAGCCCTTAAAACAGTCTCTCATTCAGAGCCATGTTACTTACAGCCAAGTACTTGGAGTGGATATCAGAAAGAAATATCTGCATACAATATTTGTAGTCTTTATAATTGTTCTTTAATTTGAATAAGACTGATTATCATAATGTACTTTTTTTTTATAGCATTGGCCTATTTATAGAAAATGTGTTGGAGTGGACAACAAACTGACCTGTGTATCAGTGTTGGCTTTACACAATTTATTGCCATTATTAAAATAGGCTATCCTAATCTTTAAAACTTTTTGAGCAGTGATTCTCTGGTTGTTGCGTTTTGTTTTAGTTCTAATGTCTGTATTGAAGATGGTCATTAAAGCTTGACGGCGGGATCAGGATCGGCGATTAGATAATGATTTATTGTAGATGGTACAATAATGAATAACAGAACACAGGCTAAGTCTCAAACAGTAAAACTTTGCAGAGTCTAACAGTTGTGGTTGTTATTAAAAGCGGCTGCTGAGCCTTCCGACAGAAGATGCTCCTCGGGTCGCTTCCTCGATCCGTCTCCGTGTCAAAACCTAAGACAAAGCCTGTTATACTAAAACATACAAACGTCAATCATGCCAATGTGGCAGGTGCCAACCAGTGTACACAACCCGGCCCTGGCCAGATGGAGATACTAGCCCGAATAGGCAGACATGCTGTCTCCCTCGGCCCATGTTATCACTGATGTTCCTCAGATGTTCCTAAACATCGGCCTGTATGACCTTCCTGCTGGTACACAGGCCTAAGGCACAGTTATGTACAATAATATGGACCTCTCCCTGTTGTATACTACACACAGAAGTAACATATGAACACATCAGAATACAGTAAGAATACCCCAGAATTCTACAGTAGTTAGTAGTTTTGATTCCCAAGTGCCACCCCAATAAAAAGTCTGGACCCAGCTGGCCCCCCCTATAAAATAATCTTGGCTACGCCCCTGCACACACACACACACACACTGTCTGACTGTGTCAGAGAAGGTTTTCCTCTCGACCGTCAGGTACTGCTACACTCACTGAGCACTGACTTTATTTTCTTTGCTCGTGGACAAATCATCATATCAGCACACGCTTACATACACACAAGCATGCACACACGCACACACGCACGTGCACACGCTTACATACACACAAGCATGCACTCACGCACGCGCACACACACATACACACACACACACACACACTAAGTTATGTCTTAGGACGTGGTGTTTCCAACTGCCAGCAAAGCCACCATGTGAACCAAGCAGGGCGCACCCAAGCAATGCCTGTAATGTGGACAATAAGTTAGAGGTACTGACAAGACAGTGATGCTCTTTTCATTTGGTTAATTATATGAAATAATTGGCAATGTGCCAGTGAAGTCAACCATAATGAAAAAGTATCTCTTAACAGCATCATTAGTGAAACATAAGAACCCGATGATTTATCATTCAGTGTAAGGCATTAAATTGATTTTCTGCTTCGATGTTTGGTTGCCATCCACACAAAATATGCATTGCTCAAGAGAGACACCATCTCTCATATCATACTGTATATCTCTTGTCCCAGTGAAGACACAAGGTCTAGGATACAAACTTTTGCAAACACGAGGCCTACTTACAAACAGTGTAAATATGAGTCCATATTGAGTTAAAAGAGTGAGTTCAAAGAAATGTAAACATTAAATCATGGATATCCAATACCCTTAAGGATCAAAGTATAGTTGGTACGAAGTTGAAAAGACAAAGTTGGTCATATGGTAGTGTTGGAGGGAGGCCGTTTCACAGGATTAGTTTTAGTTGGAGTGAAGGTTTGATGGAAGGCTTTTTATGTCTACAGACATTCCACCCTAGCCTATAAATCAGGGCATTGCTGGCCAGTCACCAGAAGTTTTCAGGTTCCATTCACTTCAACTCAAGCATCTGCATAGGGAAGGTAGAAGGAGCTGTCATATTTCACTGTGCACCAAAGATCAAGCTTAGTCAACTTTGACTTGTGAATCTCAATGCAAAACCAAGGCGAATGCATTTCACCAAGGAGTTTTCTCATTTTTCTTTTCCACATTTTTCACAACATGAGCAAGTGCAGTACAGTACAGTTACAGTTTCAATGTTGATGCGATGTGCTTAGATAACTGCAATCACATTTCACACATGCATCATGTATCACTCATAGAGGCCCGAAAGCAAGCAGATAATAACACCACCCTCTATTTTTTTTGTTTGTTTTGTTTTCTTGTTTTGACAAAACAATATGGAACACAAATTGGCCAAGACCTGTTTTTATCAGTTTATCAATACCAGCAGGGAGAGAAAGAAATCCTTTCATAAATAAGACACCCAATTGTGAAGATATTGTTCTCACTCTGAGATTCCGGCAGCAACACAAGAAGTGTAAGCACAGGTGCTAACATAACACATCTTGAATAAGCACCACACCCAGCACACGCTGCTTTTAATCATGTAGGCAAATGAGTGTAGACAGGGATGCTTCAAAAGACAGTTCCTAAACAAATGGCAAAGGAAAGCTGCATGCAACCCAACATGGATCCACAAAGGCTCAGTCCAAGTGTGCGAAGTTATCTCTGGCAAATGTGGTATAGGTTTTGGGGCCTTGACCTGTATGGAAGAGCTGACTATGGGATAGGATAAGAAACTGATGTTTACAATTGGAGAGGTCAGCTAGCCAGGAGGAGCAGCACCTGGGGAAGAGGCACACATGCTCAAGGTTCACACACACACGGTAAAAATGGACAAAACACTGAGAGGGCACACTGAAAAAGTTATATCACCACCACAAGGAACACTTCCCCTCACGTTTAGGTGCTGAGATCCTAGGAAACGAAGGAAAGAAATATACAAAATTAGCAGGGTCTTTCAGTCAGACACATCTCTGACACACTTATAATGCCACAATCACTGCAATTAAAATGTCATCTAAATCTTCTTTTGACTGTCTGTGTTATCATTCATGATGTTTTAGCCAAGATGTTCTCTAGTCTAATGCACCGTATCTCTACTGTTATCCTAACATGGATTCCAAATCCCTAGCCCTAACACATACATTGATGATCCTGATGACATCCAAGAGCAGCTCTTCCGTACCTACAGCATACGTTATTCTCCGGTTACTGTCAATAAAGGGTCATGTATTACTGTCAGTAAAGCCCCGGATTAAGGAGGAATGCAGTCATGCACATATCATTGTCAACATCAAGCACAATATCTAGTGAGAGTCGACCTCCTACTAAAAAAACAAAAACAAAAAAAACTGCTTGGGTGTAATACAAGGCAAGCAACTAAAATGATGTTGCAATGTTTATGAAACTCCCAAAGTCCCAAGTCAGAGACCTCAAACCCCTGAGGATATGGTTAATCACATGGCTTTGGTGGCCATGACTTGTTTGCCCATATGCCTCCCTACATTTTCCACTGCATTCCCGGAACATGACCTCCTAAAAAAACAAATATGGTCCGGGGGAAATCCAAACCACAAACATCAGCTTTTACAGCTCTTTGTTCTGGCTTTCACAAGATGGACAAGCAAGCGTTTTCTCCATCTTGCGAATGAGTGGAGTCATTTGCAGATAGTTTCCCATTTCACAATAACTGTAATTTGGTTTCCGGTTCAGAAGGACTTTTGGATAAACCTGTGCAATTCTTCCAAGATTACAATGTTTGTAAGGTACATCTGCATAGTTCACCAATAGTAACCAAAATATTGTGTGATGAACTTTTGTTGTCCACATTTTTTTATTATTATTATGGGATGCAAGGGCTTCATTCTCAGCTGGGGAAGCCTTGCAGGGGGTGAGCACTTTTGCAGGGGATGAGCTGTTTCAGCAGATAAACACAGACAGGAAATCAGTTCAACTCCAGAGAAGTGTAGTTCTTGGTCAGGAATGTGGCTGCAGGCCCTGTGTAATAAATGGCTATCTGAGCTAATATTGCAAAGCAGGGGTTGTAGGGGGGGGGGGGGGTGGTGTCCTCACCATAAGAACAACAGTGCCCACAAAGATGACTGGCAAGAAGATGTTCGCCAGATCTTTTTCCCCCTTCATTTTGTTCCTGCTGGCTCTCGGTGATAGTATCTTTTTCATCATTCTCTGCCTTTTATATTACACAGCCCAGCCACATTCCTTATACTAACTGTTGCATGTGGCACAGGAATAAAGCTCTTAACGAATGGCAAAATACATGGAAAAACATCCTATACCTTCAGGCAAAATACATGGAAAAACATCCTATACCTTCAGGCCAAATACATGACTGATAAAGAAGTTATTATCTCAGTGTGCACATCTGTGCTTACTTGAAGCATACTTCCCTTGCAATGTGTTCTTAAAAACATGGTACGTTTAAACATAGTCTGCCTGCTGCAAACATATTCTGCCTGCTGCACAACTGCTATTGGATAAAGTGGGAGTTTCACATAAAAACATGGTGACACGCAAAGACCGACTGATTTTTTATTCTATGTATGAAAATTGCTGCTGACAGCGCATGCTTGTTTTGAAGACAGGTGTAAACCAAAATGTGAAAAAAAAAGCGTGAATAGGATACCCTTTCAGACACAGTTCAATCTGTATTCTGAGCGTCAGTTTGGCTCACTTGTGCCATGTTATAATTAACCTTTACTTTTATTTGCATTTTTATGTCTTGCTGTTGCTTCTTCATGTGATCCACTTCCTACGTAGCTGCCTGTGTCACAGAGGTGGCCTCTCCCCTTCCTTTCTGTCTATGCATTGCGTTTTGTAATATTGACAGACACTACAACCAGTCTGGGTCTTACTCTCGGTCTGCTTTTAATAGGTTGTATGGCTACAGAAACAATCAGAGCATTTTTGTGGTGGAATTACTGCCCTGCATCATCTCTCCTTTTGATGCAACTGGCATGTGGCCTATATCTGTTTCCTGATCACTAAACATTTTATTTATATCATTGATGGCTCTGTGATTCCCTTACACTGCTGCTGTGATTAAATAATACCATTCAGTTGTGGGCACTGCACTTCACGATTAGAGGCCGGTGACATGCGCTAATAATATAATCAGATAAAAGTTAAGTGAATTCCACACAGAATGAGAAGGCACAATGTGTCTCGGACGCCGACTAGCTGAGTCATTAATGTGGCACTGATATATATCTGCCATCTCCAGTAATGAATATCAACAATATCAAGGGAATGAGAAAAATGTGTTGTATTTGTTGTGATTTACAGTATGGTACTTACACTGGTATGAAAAGAATTTGAGCCCATTCACATGCTGACAAGTTTGAGGCTAACAAAAAGTAATTATCTTACAGATTCAGTGAATTTTACATCTCTACAACCATTTTGTTTCAAGGTGTTGTCCTCGCCAGGTATCATGACAAAGTCTTTTTTCAGGTTTGTCAAATGAATGGAGCTGCAAAATGTATAAAAAATATAAACTGTTATTCAGCATTTTAACACAGGGTGGCAATTCTTTACTATCACATTCTATGGGGTTGGCCTTTAAAGGAACTGTGTCCTTAACTCCAATGAGACCAGATTGAACCAGATATTGTATGAAACATTTCTGATTATCAGAGATCACTAACTCATGATTGACTATGCAGCCAAAGTCCACCTACCAATTAATCAAGTTATACCATGGCAATAATTCCACCAACCAAGCAGCAATAAATATAATTTTTGTGCATTAGGACAACACTTCATAGTGATTGACAACCATAGATCGAACATCAGATGATCAATGTGTCATAGAGCTGAGAGATCATCAATACTTGAGCATGATTTGGAGTCTTGTCTGTGATGAACTGTAGTAACATCACTAATGCATATGATCAGAGACAGAGGACCCATGAGAGAACTCAGTGCTCAACATCTAAGAATCTAAACTCAGAAAAGGGAGAAGAACTTGTGGAAATGCCATGTGGCCAGTGTCCATATGGCCCGTCATGAAACTGTAACACTATAGCATATACCCTCTGGTCTTATAGAGAACAGATGTAACTAAACACAGACAGAAGAATATGTACTGTGGTTAGCCTATAAGTATAGCCAAAACAGATATATGCCAAGCAGAATACATTCATAAATATAGCTGCAAGCAGCAATGTGGGGGCCTAGCAGTACACTAGCAGCAATGGCGTTGCCATGGCATGAGCATGCACTCACAGCAACTTTCATGTCAAATAGATAAAAAATGGCTGAGATATCAGCTCATTTACTTTATTACAGTGCCCCTAGAGACCAAATTACGCCAATTTCTGTGTGTGTTCTCACAATCAATGTACCAAGTCCCTGTACCAAGTTTGACTTTTGTACATCAAAGCGTTGCTGAGATATGAGCTCACTTCCTTTATTACAGCGTCCCTATAGGGGCTAAATGATGCCAATTTCCTAGTGTGTCCTCACAATCAGCTACCAAGTCCCTGTGCCAAGTTTGGACTTTTTACGTCAAAGCAAAAATTGGACCAAATGTGTGACCTGTGAAAATTTAGTTACGCTCTCGATAAAATCCAATATGGTGGAAAGTCCAATGTGGCGGAAATTGACGTCATGGGGTGATCCATTGGTGGCGCCAGAGAACTTGAGGTGCAGACATGGTGAAATGAATCATGGGACTGTCCCCAATTATTAGTGTGCCAAATTTCACAACTTTTCACCTGACGGTTCTATGGGCTCCCATTAGACTCCCATGGCAGAAGAAAGTATAAGAATACATAGAAACACAATGGGGTCTTGCACCTTCGGTACTAGGCCCCCATAAAATCCATTCAACACAAGCTATGGCATCAGAAGAGATTAAGAGGGGTGTCAGGGGTATTAGCCACTGAAGATGAAAGCTGAAAATGGGTCTGTTTATAAATATTACTGATTAATATTACTGATTGTATTGACTACAATGCCTACATTGCAAACCACAGTCAATTAATGCGAGAAGAGTCGGCTACTCTAATTTTGCGTTCATTGACTGTGGTTTGCGTTGCATTCGTTAAATTGACTTGTAAGAGAGTCGGCTACTGTCTTGCTCTAAAACTACACCAATTAACATTATTATGCTCTCAACTGTTTGAACCTGTTAGCTTCTGGAAATAGATTGTTTTTGCTCTGGAACATTCATTTTAAGGTCAAAAAAAGCTTTGAGGGCAGATAGGAGAAAATCTAAATATCTGATTGGGTTGGATTGGTTAAGAAAAGGGGTGGCTATTCTGATTGTATATAAGACAAGGAGAAGACAGGGTGATGATTGTTACATAGCCCAATATGAGTCATCAGTCACAAGGGTAGGTTACCAACTTAAAGCTCTCTGGAAGAGTTGACCTCCTCCTGAAGTCCCCTCAATTCACCTCAATTGAAAAACCATAGACATGCCAGACCTCCTCAAACCTTTGAACTGAACTGAAACTTCTTTCTTAACTAAAACATCTTTCTCGCAATGCTGTTAGTGGGACTCAAAGGTTCAATCAGGGTACTTGGATGTTTTTTACTTGTGATGTCATTGGTGGAATTGCAAGGGGGATGCCAACAGCGGTAGAAGAGAGGAAAGATGAAATATTAGATTCAATCAAAATGTATTATATTAATTTACATGTTTGCGACCCTCCAGCAAACCATTATTGATTTAATTGTAGAGTACTACAGAAATAGCATAGAATGTGCTTTAGCCATTCAGATTCCTTTAATTCTTTGAAATAATTCCTTGTCTGTAGTCATTTCTGTCTGTGCCTCAAAATATCAAAACAGGAAAGAGAACTTGCGAGTTTCCAATGTAGCCTCTGATTCATGGGAGACTGAAATAAGCAATACCCTCTTTCAATGAGTAATGCTCACCACTTACTCCACAGTTATTTTTCATCAGAAACATTAGTCTTTCTACAGTAGGTTAGAAATGAAAAAAGCTTGTGAAATAGCTGTATATAGACTATAACTTTATACTTTACTTGACGGTATCGACATAAGAGTGACATGACACTGTCATGAACATGTCATAAACAAGTCATAAACATTTTTGATGACGCTTCTGTTATTAAGTGACATTCAGTTTTTGTCATAACAAGTTAGGGTTATAGGGTTTAGAATTAGAGTTAGGGTTAGGATTAGGGTTAGAGTTAGGGTTCATGTGTCATGAGAGTGTAATGTGTTCATGACATTGTCATTTCCCTCTTATGTTGATACTGTCAAGTAAAGTCAGTTTCTATAAATTATTTTGCTCTTTTTTTCAGTTTAATAAGGATCTGTCAAGCAGAAACACTGATTCAACAAATGCATTTGGTTATTTAGTTATTAAACAAATTCACTGGTATGAAAAGTACAAAGCATACCTGCTGCTGTAGTCATGCCAATTCATCATTATAAGCTCAGAGAGTCTTGTAGACACATTTGGTGTTTGGATGTTCTTTTTTTACCAACCATATGCCTTACAGCAATATCTAGGCCTGAGTTTGAGAGCAGAATCTCATGGCGATGACAGTAATACAAGATAGATAGATAGATAGATAGATAGATAGATAGATAGATACTTAATTGATCCCCAAGGGGCAATTCAAGGAAATACAAAGCTTCTGCAGTGTTGCAAGTGCAATAAAGCAAGTGGTAAGGTGTGATCAAAGGCACTTAATGGACAGGGTCAGACTGACATGAATTAGTGAAAAGATTGGTTGAAGTCGATCCAGAGCATTATCGAGCAATCAGGGGCGTAGCACAAGATCCTGGGTCTTATGCATAGGCAGTCCTGATGGGCCCCCATAATAAAAACTGAAGTGCCACTCTTCCGATAAAGGGAATGTGATATTCCTTTGCCAGACGAATAAATCAGACTTGGACAGTGGAGTTTCTGATAGCTAGATTCAAATGCCCCTTGTCAAAGAAGACTATGGGCCCTATCATGACATTCTAAAGTCCATCATCACTCGTCAAAAGCTTATTCAAATTTAGTAGGATGTCCAGTCCACATTGGGAGGGTTTTTGTTATCAAACGCCGAGCGCATGGCGCAACAAGGTGTTCCTAGGTTTTTTAATTAGTTATATGGGTGTGTTTGGGGCGTAACATCAATTTAAACCAATGAGAATGACATCTGTCATTCCCTTTAACGGCACAACGTGCGATATGTCAAATAAATGCATCGGTATGGAGGCTGCGTGCGAGACCGTATGGAATAGTCATTCTTAAACCATGCTTTACTAAAACCTAGCATAGCCTTCACGCATTTGCACTCGTCTATTATTTGAACTCATTGGCAAAGTGAAACTAACTTCACCAAGGTGTCAGTCAACGACAAGACAGTTATATGCAGTTACTTTCACTATTGACTAACAATGGGTTACCATCGAAAACATAGGCTGAAAAAAGCAACACTTACCCAAATATTGCTCAAATGACTGAACAAAACAACATTTATCCTGCAGAGGAGTTGCTTATATCTCGTGACAGTGCATCTTCAGCTGTGCTCCATATGTGTCTCTCGCCTCTCCCCTAATCACTTTTAACCTTCATTAACAATTTGCAAATGATAGTGAATAACGAGTTTTACGGTATGCGCCAGTGTGCAAAATACAGCCCTATATGTCGTCTTGCCTAAATCCAAAGTTAAGGCCTTGGTAGAAAATGATTATTGTATACTGAACAAAATAGAAGCACAACATGTTTTTTTATGTACACAAAAGGTGTTTTTCTACACAAATGACTGTAAGCAATATTAGATCGTTCACTCGTGAAACATGGGAGCAAAAACAAAAGTGTTGTATTTAGATTTGTGTTCAATATATTGCAAGTTGTCCAATAGTGGCTATCCTAACTGTAAATCTGAGTTAGTGCAAAATCCTAAACTGTGCTAATTTCTGGCCAGAAATACTATGATTTAATGAATAATTGAAAAGGCGAAAGACCAAGCCATCTGAGTCCTGCATTTAGGAACTCAAAGAATGGAAACACTGCCATTTTCACTTGCAGTAATTATCCTGAGTGGAAGATCCTTTAATCAAACCCTTCTGGAGAACATTTGGTATTGTTGGCCTTTTCTAATGATGGCATGCTGGCCAGTGGTCCAGTGTGTTCTGCCCACTGTGTTGGTCTTTGTGAGAGAATTCTGGAACCGTAGGGCTGTCGGGAAGAGAGAAGGTGTCATGCCAACCCCTGCTGCCTGCCAAAGGGCAGTTAACATAGCCTAGCATATCACATTATGTTGAATAAAAAAACCCTGTGGGCACACAAACAAATCATATGAAAGAACTGACAGCACTATTTTTATATTGTAGGCTTATCTTTTTTCTGTATAACCAAAATAACTTTAACTGTGTGATGGCTATAAGGGGCGATAAGCTTTTCAACTACTGTCTTTGCTAAAGTAGTTTTATTTTCAGTGTGCATGAGTTGCGAGAGTCCTTGTTCCTGACGATGAAAGAATTCTCTTTATTAAGTCCTTTCAATATCACTGGTGTAATATCTATTCCCATAGACGGATAAGGTAGACCCACTTTCCTGTGTGGTGCTGATAAAGTACTGACATGACCCTTTCCCTAAAAGTACAATAACAGTCAGAGATGGAATTGACAACAAGCCACTTCCTTCCCCATTCACTCTCTGTTCTGGGACTGGCTACTATTTTCCAGTCACCAGCCAACGCTTCATGCTTTGCTTGTTGATATGGATTCGGCCTATATGGAGTGAGTAGTGAATTCATTCACAAAGAACAATAAACAAGGACAGCAAGTAAGAAAAAAGCATCAAAAAATACTTTGTTTCGTCAATTTAAGTTTATTTAAACAATCCACCTGGTTCTCTGCCAAGGAATTTGGAAATAATATAATTGTGATGAAAGTAACTTTTTGCTATTGTGCATCACAAGGAATCTTGTTCTTGATCATTACTTCATTTTACACTGATTATTATATTTCAATCTACAAACCTCTGACATGGAAAAGCTAATAAGATATATTTTTTATTAATGTCTAAGTATATAAAGGTAAAACTATAAAGCACCAAATCTCATTTTCCTGCATGCTGAGGGATGCTGTCCATATCACCATGACTGGCTCATTCAGCAGTTCTTAATTACTTGGGCAGTAAATTTAGCCCGTCTGGAGCAGCAAGGTGCTGTCCTCCTCTTCTCTTCCGCTCCCCTCCTCCCTGGAGCTTTAGAGCTGAGCAGCCGGTGATCATGGCAACAGCAGGACTCTGTCATGGTGGAGTAGTGTTAGGGTAGAAACAGCAATACAACAACACACTGAAGGAAGAATAGAAAGAAAGAAAGAAAGAAAGAAAGAAAGAAAGAAAGAAAGAAAGAAAAAAAGAAAAAAAGAAAGAAAAGTGGAATGTCGCACAATAACAGGCTTTTGAATAAGGGACCCACATAGCACAGAGAGAGATATATAGATAGATGGGTGTATGGCAGATCTGGTTGTGGAAAAAGGTGGATTTGCGATGTGAGAGTGGGCGAGCTCACGAGTGACTGTGGAGGTGGAGTTGAAGCCCCGTGTTTAATTAATCCCGTCCTGCTGAGAAGCCACTGTTTATTTCCCCCGCGATGCTTCACTGACCTCAGCCCAGCCCGCACCGGAGACAGAGCAGCGGGCAGTGACCAGAGAAGAGAACACCCACTCACTCACTCACTCACTCACACACACACAACACCAAACCAAACCCACACACACACACATGCAGGCGGAAGCATTTGGAATATATATATATATGAAATACAAAAAGAAAGCACAATACTATGCACACCCACGGCACACAGAAACAGAGCTGATTGATTATACACACCTCTTGGCAACACACTTACCGTAACAGCCTTTTCCAGCACATTCAGCAAGAGCCACTGCACATGCATCTCTCTCTCTCTCTCTCTCTCTCAGAATGGGCATATCTTCAGTGACGGGGACTAATCTGGTTTCAATTATGTGCTTAAAATGAATTCTAATGTGGAGGCTTCTAATGTGGAGACCCAGGAATGATTTCTCAGTTTCAGATCGTGTCACTTCTATCTAGTCCACGGCATCACTATCTCACTTACTCTCCGCTGCACAATTACACAGAAAGTCTTCAGTGCTGCTCTCAACTTCACTAAATAAATCAACCACACATACCCCACCGTCTTTGAACAAGTTGAAAAATGATGCAATACAAATTTAACGCCCAGTGGCTAGAGTAAAAAAGACTAAGAGGACTGTTGTTTTGATTCAGTGATGTTCCTGCTGCCAGAGTTGTCGCTGCTGCACTATCTGTCTCTGTTATAGGTCAGGGCTTGTGACAACAGCTAGCAACACTAGAGAGATCAGATCACATCAAATAGAAATGGGCCTCAGACAGTGTGGTTTCTTGACATGAAATATGTCCAAAACCAAGACAAGCTCATAAAACATGTAAGCCTTGATGACAAGGATCATCTTCTCCTGTGCAACAGGAACCGGCTTTTTTTTAGGAGGTGGAGAGCGTCTCAAGATGAGAAGACAAAACCTCTCATTAGCTTCTACACATCTAGATTGAAAACTAAAGATGGATTCAATCTATCTCATTCCTCCTAATGCACCCTTTTCCCCATTTGATCCACACATGTGAAGAGGAACTTCACATTACGGTACATATATTTTTAACAGATAAATGAAGCACATTGTTTACCTGTGTTTTACATCAATCGCCTTATCTAATGCTAATTAGATTTTACACTAGGCTACTCCGAATGAGACACCTTGTCGGTTGAAAAATTAAGACTTGAAGACTAAGGCTACGTTTATACGGTGACGATGAAAAGAGAGGACGCAGAAGTGGCGTCTCGTCTTCATTTTTTTCGCGTTTAGACGAGCATTCTCAGGGGGAAATCTTTGTTTATATGAAGACGCAAGAGTATGTGATATTCGATTGGATATGCATTCCAGACCGCTGGGTGGTGGTGTCATAGAACCCCGGTACGTCACGCGCAGACATTCTAATTTGACAGTTTAGCCAGAGAGGTAATCAAGGATCTTTGGTTTAGCTGTTTAGACGGAGACGCAACCCGGGTCGTCTTCAAAACGCTACACTCTGGAAGGAGTCTTCAGATTTTTGCGTCTTCAAGCCCCTATGGTGGGGTCGCCGTGTAAACGAAAGGCACTTATGATAAAATATTTTGTCGTCTTCCTTCGCAATCGTTCTCGTATAAAAGGCCCCTTCGGCTAAAGTTAAGACTTCTAAGCTTAGACACTGACCGTACTGTAGCTGACTAGGAATCCTCAATAACCATTCCATCCATTTACATGCCAAAAGCATGGGTACATACAGGGTGGCAGATGAGCATGAGTCATTTGAGAGGTAATGGTTCCAACATGCAGCCTTCTGTACTCTGTACATCAATATTCTCCTTCATTCCTTTGGAAATGGAGAGATGCTGATCTTAACACATCCCCTGATTGCTCATAATACATTAATTCAACACATTGGAAGGCTGTTAATATTATGCCATCGATATTGAATGTCCACAGAGAGCTCTTTAATGTGGTTTTGTTTGACATATCTGCTATATCTTTTTCCTCCCAACACATTCTGAATGTCTGAATGTTCAGAACTATTATTCATATGCAAAAACTCCCACAGAAGTGCAAAGTTTAAGGTAGAGTTTTTATGGCTTTTCTTTAGCACAATACATCACAGCAAAACTGTCTTTGTCAGGCTTAATTCAAGTTTTGTGTTTTTGTAAATAGGCCCCTTAGGCTCCATAACATCTTCTGCGATGAAACCTTTCAGCTGACAACATGAGAACATTTTGACACACATACACTCATGAAAAAAAGTATGAGCCAATGAAAAGCGAGCAAAAAACAGAAAGAGGCTCTGAGAAAGAGTGTTGGAGCAAGTGAGAGAGAGATAAAGTGAGAGAGATGAGAGAGAGAGAGAGAGAGAGAGAGAAAGAGAGAACAAAAAGGGCAAGCTGAAATCAGAACTAGACAGAGGGCAATAGAAATTGCAGGCTCCACAAGACAGAGTAGCGGCCTTGTCTCTGCAGCCCACAAATCAATCAAAGCCAAGCTGCAGCACTGACAACAGCAGACTTTCCACCGAGTTCAGAGGCTCGGGGTCCAATGATAGGCTACTGTTGAAGCAACAATTCCACCGGCTTCTATTAAACATTAGCTTTTTAATTTAAGTGAGGCTCCAGTGAACTGAAAGGGAATTGCTATTTATTTCAGCGGCTTTCGTGCCGGTGGAAGCTGACTGACCCAGACAATACCAAACATTCAGGCAGGGATGGAGGTGCTTACAGCATTACGCTCAACACCAAATACACAGCTGAGCAGCCAGGCATTCTCTGCAAAGAGAAACAGCTAATAAAAGAGAGACCACAGTCAGGTACCACTGGCGGCCGTCGCCCAGTGGACTGCGGGTCAGTGGCCTCCCGTCAGCAAAAAGTGGACCACTGGACCAGATCCTGACTAAGCATGTAAATGTCTCCTTATAAATATGTCTCCATATAAATATAATCGGCTTGTCCCTGGCAGCAAAGGTATAAGAAATTAGGACTTGTAGGTCTGCTGGCACAGTTAAAGGCACAAAACCTGTTAGAGAAAGTCTAACAATTCACTCAGATTGGATATTTACACATTTGGAGGATACGTTACTTGAGCAAGTAGGATAGCCATATAACTAACTATAAGGCTGTTGCAACAATAGTTGGGAAATAAAATATCCATTTTCTTATGAGGCAGGATGCTACAGTTACAGTAATTATAGGCCAAATTATATACACCAGAAGAATTTATGCCTATATATTCTCCTTATTTTAGGTTTTGCTCATCACCGTATTTTCTTTCTCTGACTAACTGGCTGTCGACAAAGTATTGGTTACTGAAACTGAAACAGTCTGAAACCACCAATCAGGCAACCCTGCACCAAAGCTGGTAAGCAAAAACTGAGCAAGGTGGCATTAAGAACTAGATGTGCTTCTTTTGAAGCTACCGACATGGCAGAAGGAGAGCATGTTTCCCCCCAAAAAAGTGTTTTTGCCTAAACACTGTTCCCACACATTCTGTTGTGTGCAACAGTTCACAATCATATCACATGGTCAAGCCTGTGGGATCACAAGCAAAATTCCTTTTCTGGTTGAATACAAATGTGCTTTTTCATAATATAACCACTATTTTAATGAGGGGCAACCCTTTTCAAGGGGAAATTATGCTTAACCACTCTAAAGGACATCACCTTTGACATTTTGACCAGAAAAAGCCACAGAGCGCAGTGTGATTATCCTCACTTCCAAATGGAATAATTCATATTAATTTTATGATGATGGTAAGGAAGATACCATATATTCATCACCCCCTCTCATATGGAGCCCTTCAATGAAACACCTTTGTCCACAAACACATTTATATCATATATGTATGTATGTGTGTGTATATATATATATACCGGTATATATATTGGTCTTATCATTGTTTATCATTGTTTGTTGTGTATCATGTCATGTAGACATTCCATTAACTGTAATATATTCCAGTATTCCAGGTATTACACACTGATCCATTTGTGAGTCTCATACATGAACCAAAATGAGAAGCTTGGCTTTCAAATGAGACAGTTTGGGAGAACAGATGGCGTGAATGTAATCCAGAGCCTGGAGCTATTGAGTACGTCGCATCATATTCCTCACCCTGAAACTACGCTGTTCTACGCACAGGGTATTGAGACTTTAGCTTATTCCCTCTGGAAACTATGGAGCCTGCAGGTAGTCATCACCACTGCCTGAATTGCATAGAAATATTCACAAAACTTCATTTCTTGAGAGTTATTCTCAGGTTAGTTGATTTGAGGTCACACACATCTCTGCTGTGAGGAACAGTGTGAAGTAAACAGAGATAATAATGATCAGTTAAGCATACAGGACTGCTGCGGCGTGGTGTTACCATAGCATCGGGACATTCATGTGTATGAAACACTACATGGGATTGATGGAGCTAATGTCAAGGACCCGGTTCGTCTATTATCACCTGCTCTTGACGAGAGAGGCGAGAGATTAGTTCTGAAATGAATGTGACCCTTGTCAATCAGGCCTCTCACAACAGTTCTGTCACCCCGAGATAGCACATGTCCCTCATGACAGCAAACCCAGGGGACAAAAGCAGAACGTCTCTCGATTGTGTCAGTCAGACAGAAGATGGAGGACGAGTAGATATGACTATATACAAATCCAAATGAGTCGTGTTCAGTGTGCATGTCAAAATTCACAGTTTTTGTTTAAAGTGACAACACTGAAACGATGTGCACTGGAAAGTCAAAGCTAATTATAGCAAATCTGTACAGGAAATATGGACGAGCATCTGTACTCGATTTTGAAACGTATCTCTCTTTAAATCATTAATAGTATTATTATAACATCATTACTTTTTTATCACTCTTGGACTGAACATAAGCCCTTTCGATTGGAGGAGTCAGTTGAATAGCTCCTCCGCATTCCCCTTCTCAGACCCAGAGACGTTTGAAGTGGAAAGGAGCAAAAGAAGGCCAAAGGGGATCAGGCTTTCCTCTTAATTAATTGTCATGAGTAATTATCTTCTTCACAGGTGCTGGTTAACCAGCACCCAGATGCTCAGTATGTTCTGTCAAATGGTCAGTGGTACAATAGATTGCACCATTAAGGGATCTTAAGCACGTATATGTGCATATGAAGAAATGAAATTGCGATTAGGAGATCTTAATGGCTACGGGTAATTTGGTCTGACTAACTTTATGATCAGGCTCCCTTCGAGATGATGGATATTTGATGTGAAATAAAGCGATAGAGAATTATACACTATCACCATGGCAGTTCTGTCAATTCTTAAATAAATGGCCATGTTATTGAGAATACGCTGGTGAATCCGATCTTACAGCCAGACTTCAGGGCCAGTACATAACACTGAAATAATGTTCAAATTAGGTTCTGTTGCCAAAATATTTGAGCACAGCTTGAATGTTTTGACCAATTTTATTTCACCGATCTGAATGTATAGGGGTGAACCAACCGGCAGTTTTAATAATTACCACTTACCCATATCTCTCTCCAGCCACAGCTAATGGAGCTACACACACACACACACACACACACACACACACACACACACACACACACACGCACACACACTCACACGCACACACACACACACACGCACGCACACACGCACACACGCACACACACACACACACACACACACACAACACACACACGCACACACACACACACACACACACACACACACACGTACGGGCATGAGTGAGAGGAGTTCTCTGGCACCCCGCGTGCGGAGCACTGTCATTAGAGTTTAAGTGGAGCCAAAGTTCAGAAGATCAGCACCGGCGTATGCGCTACGTCTCCTAATGGCAGCAAAGAGACAAGGAACAAGGGGGGTCTGATGAAATGGAGCTGCCCAGCCAAGCCGCCATGTTTCACTTTATGTGTTAAATGTCATTGCAGAGGGTAGAGGAATGGGTAGAAATGCCTAAGAGAGAGTGAAATGCTTATTAATTTCACAGCAGATGACAGGCTTTTTTTCCAAACTCTTAATTGGTCATATTCCTCACAGGCACAAACCAAGCTCCATATTCACAGAACACCTCAGGTTACTAGGATTGCTTACTTGCAAAGACAATCATTCTAAAATTGCTTTTGAGCTTTTATATAACAATTGCATTCATTTGAAAAACATATAATTAGCCATGAGAAGCTCTGTCAGAGAATGTGTACCAACCAAGGAAGAGACCATGTTTTGTTTTCTGTGCTATTGTTTAATCAATTGCGTAATATCCTCTTCCATCCACTGAACAGACCGTCCGCCTACAGAGGCGGTTTGTTTAAGGGTGATTTCACAAAGCATCAGATTTATCATTGCCAGCCACATCCGGGCATGATTGCCCATGTCCGTCAACAAAGGGTCTGGACTTAGCTCACAATGGGCCACTTTGAAGAGGGCCAGTGGTGCATGGACCTGTGTCATCATAAATCTGCTACAGTCCAGAGCTATACCTCCCTTGTGTTGGGCCACACTCTCTCTAATCACTGGTACCACCTCCTTGTTGGTGCGTGTCTGTGTGTGTGTGTGTGTGCGTGTGTGTGTGTGTGTGTGTATTTCTGTATTTGTGTGTGCGAATGTGCATATGTTTCTCTGTGTGTGTGTGTGTGTGTGTGTGTGTGTGTGTGTGTGTGTGTGTGCGTGTGCATGTGTGTGTGTGTGTGTTAAAGTTGGGGGCCGGTGAGGAGGAGGTTTCGAGCATTACTCATTTTGTTTCCCGGCCCAGACTCCAATGAGCCTGAACTAATCACCAGCCCTTTCTCTTTTCCGCTGTTCTGTCTGAGGACATTCCAGCACTGCCTGAATTAGCCATTGTGAAGAAGAACACTTTGTCATATTATTGATATTCGCATGCTGCCATGGTCTCGCTGGAGTGCAATGATCATCCTTAGCTTAATGGCGTAGATGTAATAATGTAATCTATCCAAAATGGCAGCCTCAGAAGCCATTTGATAGCTTTATATGGTTGAGAGCTAAGGTAACGATAAAGGTGCATTGCCACGGCGCTGCTGAATATTGGAGAATCACTGAAGAACAACATTTCACAAGAAGAATGTAATGTAACCGTCATGGCAGTACACAATCCCAGGCCTTTAATTGGAGTGTCATTCATTCGTGGCTGCCCTTGTTCCATGCTACTCAGAATGACACAAGAGTTTTGAGTGAATGTGCAAGGGATGTCTCACAGGAATTTGTGTACTGTACTTTGAAACAAAAAGTGACACACTGGCATTCATACTGCCATTGACATCATCTTGAATAGGCTCTGTGTAAGAAACTTTACCAATACAGCTGAACAGATGGCAGTTTTGTCTCTTTTGGACTAAACGTCATCCAAAAGCATGTTGTCAAGGAGGTTTCAAACACAAGAGTTCTCCCTGCCGTCTGTTTTTCTTCCAAAGCAGCCATTCAATGCACTAAATCAATGCTGAAGTACATTGTAACTTTACAATGGATGTACAGTAGTGTGTTCGCTGTTTGTGTTTATTACTTTGCTTGTAACTGAACTCCCCAGCTGCTGTAATCAACTCAGAATTGTGTTTACCAAGTCTGAAACAATGGCGTAAAAAAAGTAAATATGCTCATTTCTCTCTCAATGTTCGCTTCATTATCATCTCTTCCTTTTTCTCAGACTTTACGGACAACAAAAAGCTCTTACAGCCTCTGAAGAAATGAACAGAAAGAAACACCCCAGGATGGTACAGTAGAAAGTTGTTTGATTGTCTGGGGTGGGTCACTACCAATTCTGCAGCCACACTGTCCACCACTGGATAGCATCATTCCCCTTGTGTGTAGTTAACACAGGACAAAACAAAAATCAATGAGGCATCGACACACTGGCCCGCCACCTCGCACCAGGACTTAGTGAGGAGTGGGGATGGAGAGGGGAGAGAGGAGGCTGGGAGCTCATTTGTCCATGCTCTACCTTTGGGACACTGCCTGTTACACACCATAAATATGGGCTAGCGAGGGTGGAAAAAACAATGGCACAGTCAAGGGCTAGCAGATGGATAGGGAGAGAGAGAGAGAGAGATAGATGGTGAGAGATTGACAGAGAGGTGGGGTGGGGCAGGGAGAGAGAAAGAAGAGACATGCCGATTAATTTCACAATGACACTTTGCACCCATGCACGCAATAGGCTTACCACTCTCATTCCAAGGCCACATAGACAGGGGCATCTAACATGTTGGACACACTTACTTGAAGGTATCTACATACAAGTTACATGACACATGTTAGAATCAGCTTTGCATCATGATAATAATGTCAACATATCAGGCCCATAGCACAGCAGACAGCTCTCGCAAATCAGTGACATGTTTGCTAATTAAAGTCAACTTCATATTTTTCATCTCATGTGTTCTCTTTGATCAGGGCAATCGATGTTGCACATATGACTGGTCTGTATTTTCCAATTCAGCATTAACATGCTGTGTGTTTCCCCTGTATATGCCTGCAGGGCTATGAGCTCGCCCGCCAGATCGGCAACATTGCACCACCAGTCTCCAAGCACCTCTACTCTGCCCAATTCTCAGTCACAAGCCGACTAAATAAAAATGGACTCCTGACAGAGTCGCCGGTCCATTCGCTCTGTCTGAGGCTCCCCGTGGAGCTCGCTCCTGGGGGTCTCTGCAGAGCTGTCGTTGAGTCACTCGATCCGGCTCCTCAGGTTCACAGCCAGATCTCTCCCCCTATACAATGACTAGCCATACATCCGCCTGGGGTCCCTGTGGCATAGCAGCCAATTCACGGTGTTGCAGCTGCCGGTGACACTGTGATTGACTCAGGCTTTGCTTTTTAAGTGACATCTCTTCCTATTCCAGAGTGTTCCAACTCAGCCAAACTAAAGTAATTTCGTTCAGACTAATAGGAAGAGCAAGGCAAAGCTAATTCACCTCGATGCCGTGTGTTTCCCTGAAGAATTACAGCCACTTCACGCATGCATTATAGAGTCTAGTCCACCTCTTTCTCCTTTTTCATGTAGAAGTCGGTTTCTTCAATTTAAAGAGAAAGACTGCCTGGAGGTAGCTGATGCAAGGAAACTGATACTTACCTATGGTGAATCATCCTGATAATGCTTTTGTAAATTGTAACCATACAGTGTGTACATTAAAGGTGCGCTAAGCGATGTTGGGTAACATTGCTTCTGTTGACGTTCAAACAACACAGACAGCTAGCTCGCTACTCCCTCCTTCCCGTGCAATTAAAACACTCCTAAACGCGCATCTCATTGGTGATTGGCTGGAACAGTTTGTCATGTTTTTATGGTACAGGCTGGACCTAGTTGTTTTTGTTGCCGTTTTTTGGAGTCTGGGCTGTCCACAGAGACCGCCTTTTTTACAGTGTATTCAGGGCACAGGCAGCTAGCAGATGGTGAGGAGATGTTTGCAGTATGTGACAAAAAATATTTTAGCTTAGAAACAGCATAACATCGCTTAGAGCACCTTTAATGCCACCACTTGTACTCTTCTCTCCAGAGGAATGTCAAAACATCTTTTTGCTCAAGCTCCTAGTGTTATAATGAATGCTTATTTGATTGAGTGACACAGGCGGGAAAGGCCTCCACCTTATGGAGCACCATTAGAGAGAATGTCACTGAGGGCCAGTCAAAAATGGCTGGTGTGCTAAAATGGCTGCTCTTCTGAACAAAGGTTAGCTCAGTAGTGAGATAACTGAGATAGGATGATGAATGATTCTAAATTGCCCCACTCTCCCTCTCTCTCTGTTTCTTTTCTCTCTCTTTCTCTTCAACTGTTCCTAACTCATTCCCACATCTCTCTCTCTCTCTCTCTCTCTCTCTCTCTCTCTCTCTATCTCTCTCTCTCATTGCACACCCATCACAGGCTCGCTCATCTGCCAGCTGGATCAGCATGCCCCTCACGCCACGTCCCCTGCTGCACCGCTTCTCTGGCAAAATGAGGACAAACCACCAATGCACAGACTGCGCACATTACCATATCATGTTGCCTTGTTAACCTTCCCCCGTGAGATGCATGGATGCGATAATGTTAGTACGGTGGAATGACATTTTGAAATGTGCCGTGGATAATTAACATATTAAATGCTAACAATTATTCTGATTACTTTTTTGGGGTTGTTTGATTTTATGATGCCAGCCTTTGCCTCTTCTGGTTATGTTTATGGCAGTAGCAATTCATTTCTCAGAAGACTTTTTTTTTTCCATTAAGCATGCTTCACCACCACTGTGTGTGGTTTATGATGTGTTGCTATATTTTACTCCATCTCTTTCTCCTGCCTTATACAGACCTACCAATTGATCTGGGGGATTCTTTAGAAATACAGCATTCAATGCATACATTCTGTTGTGGTTTAATTGAGTACTGGCTGCCTGCCCAGTCAAAGCCTTCCCATTTTTGTCAAGTTCACCCCTTTCTCATCTAGTTTCTTTCTGATTTAATAATTTTATCCACTTTATTTGCCCTCTTCAACTGTAAAGCACAACTCCTGTTGATTTGAAATGTCCTATAGAAATACAGTGACCCATCTTGACTTGGTTGACACCCAGTGCTGGATAATGTCCATTAGTCTGTTGGCTGATCAAGTGGCTCAGTCCCTGTCAAGAGGAGGCAGTAGGATGTCTGCACTGCTTTTACTCTGGGTTCATGAACTAAGAACCTTCAGTTTGGATGAAATGAAATTGCTTCCATCTATTGAGCGTTCTGTCAGCTCCTAATAATATATCGACTGGATGGCCTCAGATCCATCATGAAGGTATGACATGCAGCGCTGTCTCGTCTGCAAAGAGGTGCCAGAGCCTGTGCCCCTGAGAGGCCGACTGGAGTCGGAGTGGTCACTCTCTTGACTGGCCAAAACAAAAATGCTCGCCAATAGAGACATCCAGGATGAGGTTTTGCATTAAAATGCCTGCAATCGATGCTCACAGATTTTAACGTTGAGGATTACATTCATTGCTCAAATGTTGTCCATCTCATTCAATAGGGAGGAAAGGGAGTGTGTGTGTGTGTGTATATATGTGTGTGTGTGTGTGTGCATGTGTACGTGTGTGCGTGTGTGTGGGTGTGTGTGTGTGTGTGTGCGTACGTGTGTGTTTCTGTTTGAGTGAGAAAACGAGAGAGGGCTTTACATCCCTGGAATGACTTTATCATAACCTCCAAACCTAATAGTTCTAGAGCTGTTTACCGACACTCAGTTATACTGCATCAACTAGATGGTTCTATTCATACTATTCACTTCACCACATTTTCCATTATCTTTAACAGCTTAATTCTCAATACCAATTTCCAGGTTTTGCCTGAAATTGCACAGCGCCTGCTTTAGAGGCCACTGTTCCCACCTAGTTTGGCCTATAATCAAATGCTTGACATCTTTTGAAGGCTGAGACAATGTAGTTTCTTGGAAAACAATCAGAAGAACTGTGTGATGTACTGACACAGAGTTACAGAGGCTAGAATATTGTGTTTTTACTTTATGCTGGATAACATCTGAACTGACCACATTTCAGCCCTCTAGGTCACTTGATATAACTTAGAAACAAGAGACCTAGCACCAGGTCTTGTGAAGCTGTGTTCAAAAGTAGATCAATATAGAATGAAAATGTGAGTACTTTAGACCATTATTTGCCAAGGTATGCTCATGCGTTTTGTAAAATGCCCTATGGAAAATCCCCATAGGACTTTTGGTTATCCAAAATGCATACTGACAATCAAATGCTTACCCCTAAATATGGAATAATTACACAAAAATATAAAATAAATCTGCAATTTCTATTTCAATTGGTGTGTATAAAATTGACCATTCATCTGCACAACTAATATTGGATAAAATAACATGATTATTCAATTTCTATGGATTCCGGTGAATATTTCAAGACCCAATATGCTATATCTAGCATATTGCTAGGGATATACAGTACACTGCAGCTAGAAGGTAGGGAAGCACCAAAGGTGGAGGAGGGGGAGGATTTTTTGATTAAATTTAAATAGTTAGACATAGTTAGATTAACCTGACAATGTAAAGCACTTCACATATCTGAAAATGTAAAGCACTACACATATTTTACATGCAAAAGATTGTCATGTATTGATTCCCAAGAGTCCAAGCTTTCAAATGATGCATAATATGACTATGCTACACAACAATTAGATGTGTATAAAAATGATTTAGAATGTTGTGGGGGGGGGTGTAAACCGCCCTGCCGGCGGGACACTGCAGACAATCAAACACAGCGGAAACTTGCAGATAGGCATAATTAATGTTTACTGTTTTACACCTTACAATAGAAGCATAGAGAGCTCTATACACTGCAAGTGTGGGCATGTAATGTTGGTTCACTAGTACAGAGCCATGCACTGAGGAGACCTCATTTTTCCATGCCTTTCCTTACCAGATGTGGAACCTACGGGCTAGTCTTCATGAGGTTTAGTCCACTAGGCTGTCCACCCCAGCCACCTTATATTATTTGACTTCTGAGATGATCGAGTTTTTCTAAAATGACAGAAGTTATCAGATACAGATAGGGTGATGAGGTACTTTGTTTAATTTTGCTCTTCCAAAGATGTAATTTTGCTCTGATGCACTTTGTTATGAAGCTTTGCTGTCACTTATTTCAGTCATTATTAAGGAATGATTACAGCTGCAAGCTGTTATATCAAATGAATTATTGATCTGAGGCCTTTTGCCTGATTGATGTCTCACTAAGAGATTGTCTCAATTGACAATATCTCTCTGTGTCCAACCTCAAAAACCCTTGTACAGCTTTTAGCACTCAATACTAGTAGTCAGAATGAACATATGCCCACATCTACAGTACCTGGAAAAACGCCCGTCATTCAGTTCAGGTTTCAGTTCATGACTTCAAGGACAGATTCATTCTGTATGACACAAGGGTTATATGAATTCTACATCAGAGCAAATGTTTACATTTTACATGCCAGCTTTAGACCCATGACAGACTTGGCTTTGTACATTTTGAAAGTGCTTTCCATTGGCATGCCAGAGTGCTGAATTGAGAAGGATAGCCTCTCCAAAGATGATATATGATGCATCTCACCAGAACACCCGTAGCATATTCCACACTGATGTTCTGTGTGAAACACACTACTGAGGAGCTCACGCTAGTCTTGACCTCTTCTCTTCTTTTGTTTTGTTTGTATCTGAATGAGGTAGGAGATAACATTATTTACACCTTACCTCATGGATAGATTCATTTAAACATGCTTTGAAATACAATACCTGCTTTACTTTATGAACAGATATGAGTATAGCACTGAAAGCCCTATACGGATCCCCATAATTGAGCCTGCTTATAAATAATACATATCAAACCCTGTATGGACAGCAAGAGGATCATGAGGAGAGATTCATTGAATTGCACAAAACATGTAGGCACAGGGAGAAGGTTGTACCTTTAACAATTATGACATAGACTGACACCTGAATATAATGTTAAATCAGGAAAGTATTATACCATGGTCACTTACAAATGAATAAATATGAAATCAATTACTACTAAATGAGTTTTAGAGCTAAAATCGTTAGTTTTTTCAGCTGTTTATCGCAACGCTGTGGAATGTTGATAAGTCACAGCTGAGCGGACTAACTCAGGCGTTGTCAAGCAACGTCATAATAATTTTATAGGTGTACTATATCACTTTTTAAACGACACCCTTTTCAACCTAGATCATGGTATAATTATTATGACCGCCGCTAGCGAAGCTAGCGAAGCGGTCATATAGGGATTGTCAAAGTTTTTTTTTTTTTTTTTTTCCCGTCATCTACTTCCTGAAATTTTGGTCAACGATACCCGGGGCACCGAAACACCAGGGCACATGAAATTTGGTGGGTATGTAGCCCCACTAGACTTTTACGGAAAATTTTCGTTTGGTCCCCGGGGGCCACTCCCCCTCCGCGCTGGGCCCCCCGAAACCCAAAAAATGCAGTTTTTCCTCAATAACTACCTGAACCGTGGCACCGAGGATGAAGAAATTTTTATGGTATGTTGGTCTCAAGGGCCCACATCAACTTAGCCCATAATCACTCATTTGTGATTTGCGCCCCCCCGGTAAAAAATGAAAATGCAATATCATTCTGCTTTAATCGCCCCTCTCTTCAGTAAAGACGTTCAGAACTGCACCAAATTTTATGTGTATGATTAACCTGACATTCTCTGGGGGTATGCCAAGTTTCGTAGAATTTCATCCATGGGGGGGTCTAAAAAATTAAGTTATGTGTACATTTAGTGACTCTACACTCATTGGCCTGTAGATGGTGGTGCACACATATACACATGCACACACACACACAGGCACCCACATACTATCGGTATTAGAACGGCCGATACATAATTACAAATTCAGTAGGATTAAAAGAAAGCCAAAATAAATATTCATCATCATCATCATGGCTGCATTTCCAGTATTGGCGATAAGTAGTCGTTTGTCCACTAGATGGCGCATCGTTGCAGTGAGACGTAATTTTGTTGGAAGTTAATCTTAAATGGGTTGGAAAGACACTATGCTTCCTACAAGGACAAGACTGTAGGCTACAGTAGTTTACCGCAGAGAACGTCTAAGGGTAGGATGATTTCTGCATGACATGTAATTCCCATTTCCTCTTGAAGCCGAAATAAATCTGAGAATGTTTATCGGACATGCTTGTTTTTTACTGCAGGTAGGCTACGTTAATCCTATCAATAGCAGAACGTAGGTAAAATAATGTTACCGTTAGCATGGTTGAGTGATGGAGGCCAATTTGATTATTGATGTATTTGTAGAAAACCATAAATGCGTTTATAAGCTACCAAGCAAATCGATAACAGCACTAATTGTATCTTTCGACTGTCATCTCATTTGCTTATGACCATAACCTAGGCTACTAACAGGAGCTAAGTGAGTTAGCCACAACACGTTCGCTACGTGATGGTTTTTTAATGGAAAATATATAGGCTACCTGAAAGATAACCTGTCTATGATCCCGTGATGATCTACAATCTCCATTTAAACCAGATGTTTTAGAGCGCACGTTGAGATGTATTCAGGGCAGGGCTGTACCTACACATATTTGTTGCACGTGCTACAAAAATCATTCTTTGCGATGAATGATTTAGTACCAACGTTACAAGGGTCAGATACAGTTTTGCCTATGGCTATTCCGTGAGACTGAGGCGCTTTTTGTTTGTTCGAAGTGCGTGTTTAGGGTGTGAGAGGGGAGTCGATGTGCTTTGATTCCAGCTTGGTAGTTGTAGTCTATGCGATTAAAAAACACGTGTGTGTGAAGTATCCAAACAATGATAACGCTTTCATTATGGCTGCTTTAGCCACAGACCTTGAGCTACTGTACAGTGGGTTGGGTTCCGTTTAGAAGTGTCCACTTCATTCGCCCTTTCCGTGATTCACAGCTACGTGAAATGTATTACTAATGATATGCAAAACTATTAACTTTTTCGCCAAGAGGTGGCAGCTTGATACTGTAAGGTGTAAGCCATTGGTTCCAACGGAGATTTTATTTGGGTCGCCAGCATAGCCTAGCGACAATTTGTGTTGTGTAATAGGCCTAGCATAGGGCCTACCTTATATAGCTTATAGTTTGTTAACAGTCACGGTTTTGTCATAACTCCCTCTATGCATTTTTGCATTTAGAATAGCTCTAAAACCGGGGGGCGAACACGTCGCAGGGGGGGCGCCAGTGCGTGGATATCTCAATCGCAAAATTAAACAATATTTCTATCGGGCGCCTACCATGGACTAGGCTGGGTGAAAATCAAAAGATTGCGTCAAAAGATTGAGCTTAACCATTGACCTCATGGTTGCAAAATGCAAGGGAACATGAATCAGCATATTATTTGCACAAACAATAACGGAGAGTAGCTCTTCAACTTTGCCCGTTAAAATGTGTATGAACAGTCTCGCAACGCATTTCATGAAGGCCCTTTGGACATGTCAGTTATTTGCACCACTGGGAAAAACGGCATTTTGTTTTAGACTACTGGTATTTCATTTGTGCATTGACAATAAAGCTGAATATCATTTGAACTAGATGACTAAACTTATGCATATGTAGAAGAAGAAACATTCACAAAAATCCATGACATGACCTCTCTTCTTGATAGCTGTTGAAAACTGCATGGAACTGACAGGGATTGTTTTGTTTAATAATAAATAAATAAATACATTATGCTGCTACCTTCTGCTTTTCCCAAATACAATGTAGCCTACAGGTGTACCTTTCATCAGTCCAGTTGCAATGGATGGACTGTGATGAACTGCCCTACTTGTGATTGTTTAGAGATTTTAAAGGTTTTATAACAATGTTACAGATTTTTTGGCCCAGAAACAAATCTATTAACCTTTGCAGCGCCAGTAGGCTACTTTGTGTGCGGAATGTGTGCAAACACACATTTCAAACAAGCATACACAAAAGTTTCAAGAGTGGGGAATGGAGTAGAAGATGGAGACAAATTCATTAATATGATTTATTTTCGCGGAATGGATGTGCAGGACTGAGCGGCGGTCATATTTTGTACCGCTACGCGGTACATCTAGTTGTTATTTGCATGAGTGGTACCAGATAGCCACAGCGTATAAAGGTCTGTTTTTCAGTTCCTTTATAGATTTGAGAGTGTTCTGTTCCTCCAGCTTGTCACTTGTTCCCTACAGCGACCATATGAATGCTCTTCTACAATGGAGCTAGTAGACAGGAAAGGCAACCCATTGGCCTGTTTTTTTCCCTATTTTCAAAATAATACAGGCCATCCTTTGTATAATCTGCTCCTCATCGATCTTTGGCTGTCTAGCCTTCAGCAAATTAGCCTCTGAGCAGAGCAAAGCCAGAATGAAAACCAATGAAAGAGAATTTTGTGGCTGCGACAGACCTCAGCCATTGTCCATGGCAGCCTGGAGGGATTGAGGTTTCTAATGATGTGAGGTTGATGGAATGTCAAGTGTTCTAATTGAACAAATAAATCCATACATTCTACAGAATCAGCCAGTGTCATTTTTCGAAGCCACAAAAACTGTAAAAAGTCAGAGGAGAGAGAGAGAAAGTCAAAGGCTGAGGTGAAAAGGCCATGCAGTATATATTTAGGACTTTGCTTGAGCTCAGTGTTATGTAGCAAAGAAAGATGCAAAAATGACCAACCATTTCAAATATCTGGCATAATTTAACAAGCAATTGTAAGCAAACAATTTAGTTGGTTTAACAGTTTGTGGTAACAGGGATATTGAGCGAGGCCTCAGAAACTGGCACAGAAGTGTTACTGTACCCAATCCTGTACCCCCAGTGCAGCATCACACAATGAGGGATATTAATGGATGGACACAGGATGAGTGGGTCACGTGGTGTGTCAGTGATTCAGTGTGATGCCCTGGAAGTATGTTACTGGCACCCTATGAGCTCAGCATATAACACAGAGACTGTGTGTGACCATGACTCACACACCTGTTATGAGTCATTAGTCAACATGCCACCCATCGGAGGGTAAATGTACATACATGCACCAGAACCTCCCTCGCTATCTATACTGCATGAAAGGTATTCATCTAATCTCTTACCTGTGGTGTACTGTAGGTTGGAAGCCTTCTTAAAACCCTGCTCCAGTGTTGCTGTCGTGATGAAAACACGTCTGGTGCAATATGTATCTATTTATTTTGATATCCAAGACAAAGCGTCTGTCAGGCGCGCGTGCATGGCACAGACTCAAGAGCAGCCACAGGCGAAATGGTATTGTGCGCATCTGCTTCCTGTCTCCGCCACCGTGGCGTCCCCACACTGGGAACAGCGGGCAGTAGAGCCTCATATCAGTGGAAGATCCTCTGCAGATGAACTCCATCTCAGGGGGTGAGATTGAAGGCGTAGACAAATGGGGAGAGGCTTTATGAAATTGCTAAGGCCAACAGGAAAACAAACAAAAAAACACACACAAATATGCCAGAAAACATTTTTTCATTGTTTTTTGGTATCCTTTTTTTTTTGAGAGTGCGCTTTGACTTCATGCAAAGTGTCAGCAGCAGCAGTGGAGAGAGTGCGGAGACGACGGCCATACGTTTGAGAGGAAGGGGCTCCATAGTGAGGAGCTGCGATCACAGAGCATACATTTAGGGTGAGAGCGTAGGGGTGCTCCACTTCTGGTGTTGCCATAGCAGCGCGTCAGTGCGAGTGCGGCTAGTGACAGAGCAGGATCTCTGTGTTTTTGTAAGGCTGAGATTGGTGCTGTTCCTTTGGGGATAATCCATGTTGTGAAATTGGAGTGCAGTGGTGGAATATCATTGCTCTCTCTCTCTCTCTCTCTTTCTCCCCTCACTCCACTCTCTTTCCCCTTTGGAGTTAAAAAGTGAGAGAGCTGAAGCTTTCTGCTGGTATGAACCTCTCCACGACAACCATCTTTCCATCAAGATTTGAGGGGGAGACCTTCAGATGACTAACAAAGCCAATCTTTTATAGGAGAGCCTCGGCACTGGCCACACATAGGGAAATATGTTATTATTTCAATATATTTAATAATGTGTATGTATATTTATTATAGACAAATGAATCGTATACAAAATAAGTAATTGAAAGCTTTCCAGCTGTATGTACAGCTAGTAATGCTATTTTTTCATTTGTCTAACTGTTTTTCATTTGTCCTCGTCTGTCTTTGTGATGGGTCTAAAAAGGTCAATAATTGGTACTTTAATCTTCATTGATTTAATGTCATCATTAAATAACCAAATTAGCGTGGTGTACTATTACTAGCCTTGAACTGGAGACTCTCAAGCAATATGACATGAGTGGTAGTGATAGGCAGAAAACATAAGTACGTGTAAAAACTCAACATTACTGCCCTGCTTCTTTGACTTCAGACAATTTGGTTATCTCTTTCTCGCTCCGACACACACACACACACACCCACACACACAGTCCCAGGCAGGGGGAGTGGTTGGTTTCGTTTAACCTCCCAGAACCTGCTTTGAGGCTCAGTAGCCTCGGTGAACCCTTAATCACCTCGGCTCACGCATCAAAAATGCAGACCCTTGTTTGACTTTATCTGGAAGCTTAGAAAATTCCTTTTAAGAAGAGTGGGAGTCACCAACCACTTCCTGGACTACAGTGACCAGAGCACACAATGAGTGCATCAGATGTGAGGGCTCTCCGTGAGTCAGGGTAAGCACATGATTCAACAACATCAATACAACAAGGAGAAGCTGGGTTATGGGATCCAGATTCCAAGCCTAAAAAGGACATAACTCATGCGTGGTTCACCACATGTAACAACAAAACTGCACCACTAAACTGCATGTGTAGACATCTACAAAAGTGTCAAGAAAACCAAAATGTTACCCACATAAACCCTCAAATTGCCAAATTTGAAATTGGTGTGAGAATCATTCTAAGACAATAGCTAAGCAACACTTAACACAACAGGGCCTCCTCAACTGTCCGGCTCAACCCATTCTATGAAGATCATTTCTGGAAAAGTTAGTTTAAGAACTTAAGAGTAATGGCGTACTGAAAGGTGGCTTGCTGCTTTGAGTTAGCAGTGGCTTGTTTATGTTTTGTATACTTAATGGTCGAGAGCACCACTGTAAAAGTGCTCCGTAAAAGCAAATGTGTTGACTCTTTCAGTGATCGTCTGTACATCAGAAAGTGCTAGAGGAGAAAGGCTAACAAGGGCTTTATTGTTCCCTGTTGAAGCACTTAAGGCTTATGGCCTTGCAAACCCCAATCTGTGCTTGTTTAAAAAATGCATTAAGACAATCTAAGCATACCGGCTAGATTAAAAAAAGGAGGAAAAGGAGGGCTTTAAAACCCTTTAAAACTTTATATAATTGCCTTGATTATTTATTTCCAATACGCAGCATTGAGAGTCTAAATTACCAGTAGAACGGACAAACAATATATGCTGAAAAGAAACATGTTAACTTTAAAGATCTGTAGAAATTCTTTGTAGTACAGAGCCCCATGTTACAATGTAAATATATGATTACATACAGCGTATCATCAAGGGCGTCAGACTGGGGGTAAAACCAGTACTGATTACTAGGGCCCCAAGGGAGGGAGGGCCCTTGAAAAGTCTGGAATATATTTTATTATATTAATTATGGGGGCCCATCAGGAGTGCCTATATGCGTAGGGCCCAGGATCTTGTGCTACGCCCCTGCATATCATACTAATTATTCGTCTGAAATAACATTGTCTGCTCTGTATACAATATAACCTCATTCCTCTCCTATCCCTTCTCCTAGGATGTAGGTATGTGCTGATACTAATTGCTTAACCATGTTGTGGGTACTACAGAGTACTTTATTCTGTCAGGCACAAAACATATTAAGTGAGAATTGCTCTCCCTGCTAATGGCTAGGTTCTGTAACACTGCTCAGAAATGAATGAAACATCAAGGCATTGTGGTGGGCGTATGTCTGTGAATGTGCTCTTCGTGCCCACAGGGCCCTTTGGGAGAGGAAACTAGGTTAAATGGCCACGTCCTGATCTAAGGACAGGACAACCCTGACCGATGCCTTGAAGCAAATGCACCCCTCGCTTCTCTCCCTCTTTGTCACTCTTTGTGACTTAGTTGACTTTGAGGGATTGTTTACATTTTAGAAATCAGTTGTGTAATGAAATAACTTGTCAAGGTGACCATTTTGATGAGAGTCTATTCAGATGCGAGGCCGCAGCGTTTGATTGGGTAAATCATCATTAACCTGCAGTCATGGATTTACTGACAGCACTCTCCCTTTCAATTTCTCCACTCTTTCATGTAGGTCACTAACTCCATGAACTGCTGCTCCTCCTTTTATCTACACACAGTACCCTTGGACAATATACGTTAGTCATTAATTCATTCATTGAAAGAGCATTAGTCAGTTTATTTATAAACTTTTGAAAAGAGAGAACCTTTTCATTCTAACAGTTATTCATCAAGAGAATTTTTTGTCTCTAGCACCGTCAATGGTAACCATACTTAAACAAAAAAACTTATACAAAAAAATAACGATAAAAGAAAAAGAATGATACATTTAAAAAAAAACATTCCCAACTTTTCAAGTAGTTGAGATTAGCAGTGCATGGGAGGCAAAGAAAGCAAAGAAAACCAGACGCTAACTCCAAAATTAGCATTTTATTCAGATGGTTGGGGTCAGAGATGAATCATTTGTATTCCAGTACAGAAGATTATCCACAAAGCTCCTTCAAAAACCTTTCCCTGTCTTAAAGCTGATTCAGTAATTAGTGCCGATGGTGTCTAACACCCCAACCCCCTTTTTGGTACAAATTCAAACAGTTGTGCTGACAAGATTTGTTATTTTTTTCTGTTTTTTATTGATTTATTTTTTTCATATTTTTTATACAAAAGACTCTCATACCTTCTACACATTATATGCCACCCAGTTATGTTTTTGTATTTTTTTTGTAAATAAATTTTGGAAATAACTTTTTTCCGCTGTTGTGAAAAGATAAAAACATGCAAAACTTGAATTTGTAGTCCAAATTATACATTTACAAGTTCTGAACTTCTTAACTTCTTGCTCTTCTTCATGGACTACATCAAAAGAAAAAAAAAACATTATGTACACACAGTTTCTTTACAGTGAAGTAAAAATTTAAAGTACCAGATGAGGACTAAGGCAAATGAAGTGTACATGAAATTAGAACAAAATAAACAATTTTGTTGCTGTAAAATACTACACCACTTCAGAAAAAAAAAAAAAACTTATTTTGCTACAAAAGTATGTTTCATGACTCCCTTTATTTGCAACCAGCTGCATGTGTTTAATCTTTTGTGAAAAAAGTCTAAAATTCTAGCGTACTGTACAGTGCTGTTCTCTGATTTTTTCCTGCCCCTCAATGTTAATAAAGACTCCTTCATGTCGTTATCTTTGCAATTCACTTAAATATTCATATATTCAACAAACAGCAGTATTGAGTAACCAAAAAAGCATGTAGATGCATACCATTGTAACATACTTCCTGTTTTGAAATCACTCCAAAAGTCATAACCATTAAAGCCTTGAACATAAAACTAATCATTCAGATCCAAAAAATGTACAAAAAGGCACATTAAATCCCAGTGCTTCTGTACTGTGAAATTCAAGTTTGACTGAGCGCTTTCCGTACCCCACAATCCAAACCGTGACAGTTCACCAATGTCCTGTCCCCCTCCTCCAAAAACATGACTGACTCACACTCCTAACCCTTCAACAAGCATATGTATGCGTAGACTACAACAATAAGCCTAGGGTTGTTTTTTGTGATTTGTGTTTCATTGATTTATGTACTTTTTAAACTATTTAAAATCTTTTCCATTGTCATTCAGTCTGTGTAGGGGGAAATCGGTTATCAGAAGCGGTCCTCATTTGTCGACTGGAGAAAGAAACAACAAAAAAAGAATAGAACTTTCTCCCCACGTTTTCAATGCTATGTTCTCATCTTCAACATCCGAGAGAAAAAGAGCAAAACATTTTAGTCGTCACTTCCGCCATACATATCTGCGAGTTTCCTGAAGCGTGGGCCCCAGTCGTTGAGGTAATCATAATCTTGGTCCCCTCCGCTGCTGGAGGAGTTGATGGAGCTCAGGGAGCCGGCCGTGGAGCCACTGCCCTCATAGTCGAACACCAAGAGGGAGTCGTACGGCGGGGCCGTGGGGTCGTTATCAGCTGCCTTAAGTCCCTGTGCAGAGAAGGGGGACAGAGGAGGAGAAAAATGACTGAGTGAGATGAAAAGAGGATGATTAAAGACTGCAAGAGATTCTGGAGACTAAGCGACGGTCAAGGGGCTGTTCAAATTCCTTTCACAACGTTAAACTTGTGTACCATTTAAAATTTATACATGTTTTTTTTTTCATTTTCTCGCTAGTGAGCATATGCTTAGGAAATCAGGCCCATGTCATGGGTTACATGTGCAGAAATGTCAGTACAACGCTGCGTGGCGGGTTTAGAGGTTCCAAATCCTCTTCTGTCTGTGTGATGTGAGATTATCCAGAGCTTGGACAGAATCCTGAGAATCCAGGACTGATCACTATGGCCTGTAGTTGCTCTTCCCCCCATCCACACACATCCTGATGGATGTACAGATATCACAATTCCATTGCACCATTTCTCTGCCAGCTTTCACACAAGCAAGAAAAAGTAGGGCCATAATCATTATTCAATGTTGGATTTAAAAAAAAAAAAAAAACACTCAAATTATTTCCACTATGGGATATTCAACAGCAAATACTTGCTTCTGGCTGGCAGAATCTGTTAGGGCTTTTTATGAGCACTTCCTGACTATCTAGATGTGATGGAAGAAACACCAGTCATCTGAGTTCTCCGCCTGAGACTTCTCTTTTAATTTCATATCTTGACACCTCACAGGGCTCACTGACAACATTGAAGATGTATCAGTCTTAGTCTGTAATTAGAGGGAGTACACCACTATGTATGACTACTCATGGTTTCATAAGGCTACATAGGGTAAACAAGCTAGCAGGCTATGCTCTTATAAGAGACTGTGACAGACAGAGCTTCTTCACATATTGAGTAATATGCATGAATATAGTACAGCTAAAATGCTTTTTAGAACAACAAAATAGAAAAAAGTTATTTATGGAAGCTTTCACTCAGAACATTCAGAACATGAAAAGCTTAAGCCTAAAGTATCAAATATATGGAGAAATGGAGAGAGCACGAGGGAGAGAGGCAGAGGGAGAAAGTATGATTGTGCAGGTTCAGTGAACTCAATATTCCCAGTGCGGTTCCCTGTGACATACGGATGGCCAGGCTTAGTTGAGGCCAGAAATCCGAAGAGGCTTCCGG
Organism: Alosa pseudoharengus; assembly: GCF_046254945.1. Lineage (NCBI taxonomy): Eukaryota > Metazoa > Chordata > Actinopteri > Clupeiformes > Clupeidae > Alosa > Alosa pseudoharengus. The sequence continues at coordinate 7,484,964 of NW_027468663.1, forward strand.
CTCTGCCGGTGGAGCATTGGAGATAAAGCAGGCACACGGACATGAAAACAGCATGTCTGACAGCAGTGCTCACTCTCCCCTCTGCATCTGAAGATCGGCTCCCAGCCGCTCACCAATACCAGAGAGAGAGAGAGGGGGGTGGGGGGGGGGGAGAGAAAGAGACAGATAGAGAGAGAAGAGAGAGAGAGAGAGAGGGGGGGGGGAGGGAGAGAGAGAGAGAAAGAGAGACAGATAGAGAGAGCGGGAGAGAGAGAAAGAAAGAGAGAGATAAAGAGAGCGAGAGAGAGAGATAAACACCTAAGTCTGCAACACTAACTATAGCGCCTCAGACAGTTCACCATACTTTGCCACCATTTCACCAAGGGACAAACTACAGTTACAACATTTCAGAGATTTATCTTTTAACAAACAACAAAAAACACAGCACTGAAAAGCTGATCTTTGAAAGAGCTACATGATTTATGAGCACTTCAGTCTGTGTTTATGCGATATCTCTCTCTCGTTCTCTCTCCCCCACCCTCTGTTACTACAAAATGAAAGAGGCAGGCGGGAAAAAACACTGTGCCTCCGCACCTCACAATTATTTTCCACTTGTTTGCTCTCGTTAAGTGTTTGCTCAGGGCTGTGGCGCTGATAATTTGCCCTGAAATATGACAGATGGATCGTTCATTACAATTATAGCCGTCGCTGCTCCAGTGGTTAGCACCTCTACGCCACAGTTAGCACCCCACTGGCAGTGTGTATGTGTGTGTGTGTGTCTGTATATGTGTGTGTTGAATGGGGGTTGAGGGGATCGGGGCCTATCACAGAACTAGTCCGAGGATTCCATTGAGTCATCAATGGGGTACAACACAACGGTCGGCCATCTTCAGCAGAACACAGCGACAGGTCTGTGGCTAATGGACTCGTAGGGACAAGAGCTCACTGTAGTCTGGACGCTCTGTTCAGGCCTCTATTATATTTCTCTCCGCACACATCCCGCCCCTGAATACTAATCACTAAGGGCCAAGATACACATGCTATGCAGAGATAGCGGAGGGTAAAGAACATTGCGAGGGATCAATTTTCCCAGTCTAGGAGAGGTTATTTTCTGCTGGAACACAACTGAGTTAGGCTCTGGATAAAGTATGGGGGGAATAAACAATAACCAGCCATGCCTGAAATGGCTGCATACTTGGCTAATGGCAAAGTCAAGGATATATTCTACCTAACGGATATAGCAAACAGCATGCCACCAGACAGAAAAATACAGGCAGGCAGAGATGTGCAGCAGGATTCTGCGTTTGATTTCAAATGGCCACTCCAAACAGCCGAATCACTCCAGATGGGCAATGCTGCGCCCTTCCCTTTGAGCTTCCGACTGCTTCACGCTCCACCTGAATCCGACTGGGAGAGGTTGCCTCAGGTGAAGGAGGACCGAACCTGTCCAGGGCTGTGGGTGGGAGGCTAGTCTCCATGACCTCACCATTGTTTTTTTTTTTCTTTTTCGTACCACCGAGTGGCAGGATTCTGGACTAATTAACCACCAACGTGCCCCGGTCTGCCGAGACGCCACTCCAGACTCCCAGGTGCTCCTTTCATGTGGGCCAGGGGGGAGCAGCGGGGCCGCTGATGGGCGACTGGGTGCGCAGCGTGGCGCCTCCACCCAATCCGCTGATTGCAAGCCTGCCCGCGTGCTGGGTGAGTAATGAAATAGCTCTGACCAGCGGAGACTTGCAGCAAAGCGGAGGCAGTGGAAGTTAGCAGCATGCCAAAAAAAGAAAGAGGAAATAAGGACGACTTGAAGTCTCTTCGTCTGTATTTTTACAGATCGCAAAGATCGCAAAGACTTAGATGGGGTTTAGATTTTCTCTCTCTGCTGTCTCCCTCTCTGTTCCTAAAAAATATGGAAATAAATAAATAAAGCTCTGAGAAGGTTTGAATGTGTCTTTTCCGGTATTCCAACAGCAGGAGATACAGCGAGAAACTACTAGCTAACACTGAACAGAGCTGACAAGTGCAGCAAACAGCACGAGGAACTTTTCTGAGAGAGTGTTGAGCCACAGAGGTGTAGCGAGTGAAAACTGAACAAGCAGACCCTAATCCAAAATACATGGGACGGAGCCAATGACTTTAAAGAGTGCGGCAGTGAGTCTGGAGCCCATTGGAGCAGGTTAAAAATACATGGGCACACTTTTTCAACTCACGGCTCTCACCCCTCATGAATGAAGTCAACTGTAGCATGGGAGATACCAGCCCTGTGGGCCTCACAGGAAACATTACGGCCATGTCCTCTGTCCACCCTCGACACGTGGAACACTTTTTCTCCACAATTATACACCAATTAAAAACACACACACACACACACACACACACACACACACACACACACACACACACATATATAAATTATATTCAACAAATGCGATAAATGTGACAAAATGCCACCGCTGTGCAGATGGGGAGAATACAAGGGAGGCTTTTTCTTCCTTTTTTTGTCAGGGCCATGATCAAAGACTACAAAAGGAAAATGCCAGGCCCCTGACAGATGAAAGCTAAGCCCTCTATGACGAGTCACAGATGAGCCTGTTCTTGCCAGAACCTTTGGGAAGAATGCGTTTTAGGATGACAGAACATTTAGAAAACGAGTTTAACTGTTTTTTTTTATTAATCTCATTTGAATTGATTTTCATGTGGCTCTTGCAATCCCTATGAAAGAATGAGTCCGTAAACCAAACTCCCAACACTATCGTATTAGCATAGGCTCTTCTGTCTGCCAAGCACATTTTGCCCATATATATACTGTATATACACACACATACACACACACACGCACATTTTGCCCATATATATACTGTATATACACACACATACACACACACGCACATGCAAGCTCTGACGCGAAGCCAGAAGTCATTTAGCAGCAATGTGAAGCTCTGCAGCTGGCCAAAACTCATCCTAGCGCAGAAGGTCAGTCAAGCTGTCTGGGTGAGAAGTGACAGGACATGGATCAAGACTCCTCCACCACAGTCCAATATGGCTACCGCCCAAAACATCCTCCCACACAATATTTCTGCTACAGCACTCCCGCCCAGCTCATGGCCCTGGATCACATGAGGTGAGACTGAGACAGAGCACTTTACGGAGCCCGCCTGCGTCCAGGATCGCTGGCCAATATTCGTGGTATCTAAGAGGGTAGTGAAGGTTCTTTCTTGTTTTGAAAAAAAATAACAAGTGTGTGACCAGAGTTGTGCCAGACCAAATTTCAGCTCAGTTGGAGCCTAGTCCCCAGATTTTTTTTCACACACACACACACACACAAAATGAATGATCACACAGGGTGGTTGAGGAGATAACGTTAAAAAGAGCATTGTGCTGGTGTGATGGGAAGAATGAGATCATCAATGCTGTTTCCACAAAGATGATGAATGCTAAAAATGCTCAAATGCTCACTCACAATGCAAAATGTCTCCAATAAGCTCCAATAAACTAGCTCCCACAAAATCCAATGGAGAGCCCCTAGACCACAATGATCATAGTGAAATGCAGGAGAAGCAAATGGCAGGCTAAAAAGACACGTGAGCATGTGGTCGATCTCTGATTGGCTTACCTCGTTGATGAAGTCACCGATGTCGCCGGGGTGCGGGGCAGCCGACCTGACGGGGTACTGGGGCTCGGGGTGGATGGGCCGCTCATCCATGCGGCGGATCCCCACCGGCTTGATGGCGTCCGGCTCCATGGTGTCCGGCTGCTGGAGCTGGCTCAGGTCGTAATCCTGCAGGGGGAGAGCCGGAGCAGATGGGCAAGTCAGCGGGACACGGCCAAAATACACCAACTAACCCACACACATACACACCAGCATGTACGCACACACACGCGTACACACACAAACACACACACGTACACACACACACACACACACACATACACACGTACACACGCACGCACGTGCACACGCGCGCACACACACACACAAACACAGACACAGGGAGACAAACACACAGACAGACATGCCAGTATCCTCCTAAACATACTAATAAGCAAAGATTGATATTATGAGCTTTTACGCTCATTTGTACACATGCACACACACAGGCATACTATAAAGCATGTCATAGATATAGAAAACAAACACATGAATAATCACAGAGATTCTCTGGTTGTAAATGTATGGTGTACTCTAGTGTCTGACTCCGTGGGTAGTGAGCAGATGGGTGACACACCTTCTCATTGCACACACACACACACACACACACACAGAGGCAAGGAGCTGCATGACTATCACTTCCACGTCCCTCGATGAAACTACAGACGGCGAATCCAAATACTGCATAACAATGAGACTCCTTCCACTAACTCAATAATACAGCACAGTAACACTAGACTATGCATCATGACAGCTGCAGTCAAGGCAACTAAGGAGAATCTGATAGAAACTTGTGTGGGAGTGACATTCTCCGATACATCAAGGGCAGGCGCGGGCAGACCAGGCACACGGCGCAGGCGCGGGCCGAGCAGACCGGCGGTGCCAAAGGTGAACCGCGCTCTTCTAATCGGGCCCCAGACACGGAATGGTGGATACACATAAGCCCGGGCCTAATCCTATTAACATCGCCAAGGCAACCTGACAGCTTGGGTGCTTTGTGCTACGT
>NW_027468663.1:7492094-7519594 GCF_046254945.1 Alosa pseudoharengus
AAGCACGGCAACAAATGCAGCCGCTGCCGGCAAGGATACTATCCATTAGCATTGTAATGCGCTAAGCTGCCCAATTTGCAGCTGCTGGACGCTCCTCTGTCTGTAAATGGGCATGAGTGTGAGTGTGTGTGTGTGTGTGTGTGTGTATGTGTGTGTGTGTGTCTGTGTGCAAGCAAGTTTCTATGTGTGTCTGTGTGCATCTACGTGTCTATGTATGTCTCTGTGTGAGGCTGTTTGTATGTATGTGTTTGTGTGTGTGTGTGTGTGTGTGTGTGTGTGTGTGTGTGTGTGTGTGTGTTCTCCTGTACCTGGTCCTCCTCTCCACCGCCCTCCTCGTCGTACTTGAGGATGTTGTCTCTCACGTCGTCTTCGGGGTCAATGAGGAGCTGCTTGGCCTGCCGCTCCTTATCACGGCGCTTCATCCAAACCACAAATAGCAGCACCAGAACTACAGAGATAAATGTAGAGAGAGAGAGAGAGAGAGAGAGAGAGAGAGAGAGAGAGAGAGAGAGAGAGAGAGAGAGAGAGAGAGAGAGAGAGAGAGAGAGAGAAAGGGCAGCAATTAAGTGTGATTATTTCTGTGCAACAACACAACTGCAGAAATGACTTTAAGGACCTCACTCAAGTACCCTGAGAAAAACATGTTTCGCTTGTTCTCTACAGTCCCTTCTGTTCATCCCCTGCTTCTGAAGGGAGCAGATTAATGAAGAGAGCTTCTGATTGATTTTCAAAAGGAAGCTAAACAAACTGAGGAGCATAAACAGTTGACTGTTTATCTGTTGACAGAGAGAACAAACAGAAGCAGGAGTGCATAGGGTGTAAACAACAACAACAACAACAAATAAGGGTTGTGGTGGTGGTGAGTGAAATATTAACCGGCTTTAGCTTGGTTATATTTCCATACACTGCAGGGCACTGGGTGGCTGATCTGGCCTATGTGGGGGTAATCCCCGGGCTAATCTGTGCTGTCTGACTGGGCCGGGCAGTGTGGTGGGCGGACGACTCACTCAGCAGGATGATGATGCACAGCAGGATGGAGATGATGGCGCCGGTGCCCAGGCCCGCCGCGATGATGCGCTCCTGGTCCGAGCAGAAGCCGTTGTGGTCACACTGGCACACCTTGATGCGCAGGTAGGAGGTGTTGGACATGGGCAGGTTGCCGGCGTCGGTGATGATGATGGGCACGTCGTAGATGCCACTCTCCAGGAAGCTGAGGCGCAGGCTCACCTGAGCGGCATCACCTGGTTGGGGGGGGGGGGAGTAAAGGAAACAGAAGAATGGAGCTGTGAAAAAAGACAGTTCCCGGATACAAGAGAATAACAACAACATGTCCTCTTCTGCATACTGTCACTTCATGTGGCCTTTAAGTGTGCTGTGATAATGGCACAAGATGAATCTGAGTCTTGTGGAGAATACCCACAAGCCTCTGCTGTCTCTTTAAACTCTACCCCAGTGTGACCTCACCACACAACCTGCCTGCCACTTCACAATCATTACAGCTAACTGACAACATTCTCTCCATAAACTTGTACCTGGAAAAAAAAAACATCATCAATGCAGTTAATCCAAAATACACTGGGGATTTAGATTGGGGGGCTTAGAAATCCCCTGAATACCTCTCGATAAGGCAGCTTAGGGATAAAACAGCCTTTCCTATAATCCTTATGCCATTTATCCTATTAAATATTCATTCAATGCATTTGTGGCTCCGTACATTTAATCACTGACACATAACCAATGACACATTACTCCATTCGCTTGTGTTTTTAACAAGCATAATCAATTAAAAGGTGTTGTCTGGCACACCAGCCTTCATTTTCCTTCCTTCCTGACTGAGTTGGAAGATAAACAGAACTCTGTGTCTGGAAAGTCCCACGGTTGAGACTTGCGGCCATAACACTACCACAGCCTGGGAAAGGGCTGCCAATTCCTCCTTAAGAGCAGTGCCCTTCTCTTTACCTCGCACTAAAATGCAAATGTGTTGAAAAGTGGGTGTGTGAGAGCCCTCCATTTTTCGTTGCTCCCTACAGGATAATCTACGTGTTCTACTCGTACAGCAGACGCAGCATCCAGAGCGCTCTGCCCTGCAGTCACCGCGTGAAGACTCGCAAACTGACATCAGCGACACAGAAGTGGAGACGAGCGCGCTTCCAAAGTGGCGTCGATCCCTGCGGGTGAACACTCGGCTAAATGTGCTATTCCCTTAAAAGCCCCTGGCCTTTGGGCCATTCCTCACGGGGCATGTCCCTGTTCAACAAAGACGCCGTGTGGTGCAGTGCAAGTGTAAGTGTAGGTGTGTGTGTGTGTGTGTGTGTGTGTGTGTGTGTGTGTGTGTGTGTGTGTGTGTGTGTGTGTGTGTGTGTGTGTGTGTGTGTGCGTGTGTACATTTGTTTGTGTGCATGTGTGTGTGTGTGTCTGTCTCTGTGTGTGTTTGTGTGCATGTGTGTGTGTGTGTGTGTGTGCCTTTCTTTCTGTGTGTGTGTCTTACCGTTGATACGCGTGATGGTCCAGTTCTTGCGGACGTCAGCGGGCCTGTGGGCCAGTTCGAAGGTGAAGGGCCCGGCATTGGAGGCGATGTCGCCATCGATGGCCGTGATGTTGATGAAGTTGGGCTCGGGCTTCTCACACACCTCGGCCTCTGAGGGGAACACCACGGGCGCGTTGTCGTTTATGTCCCGTAGGAAGATCTGCAGGGTGCCTGTTCCGCTGGCAGGAGGGTAACCTACCAAAACACACACACACACACACAAACCCTTTGTGTAAATACAAATGAACACAAATTGCGAACATGTTAACAGAGTAGTAATTACAGGCTTGATTGATGAGATGAATGTGTCATTTTGGACTGAAAACTGAGGTATTTGACATATGGGAGAGAGCATTTTCACAAAACAGCACTGAATCATCTGGCTGTGTCCACTTTCCTCCTCGCCTCTCCTTATCACTGCACGTCCAACAAACACAGACAGTGATGTACAGTATCTGCCCCATGTGTGTATATTTACATGAAAAGACTGCTGTGATTTTTCATCCCCCCGCTGTGCAAGGCAGGCTGCTCTGGGCTGGGGCTGGGGCTGGGTCTGTGCGTGTGTGTGTGCGTGTGCGTGTGGTGGAGGAGGAGGGGGCAGACAGGAGGAGAATGCTTAATCAGGGCTGCACACGGCCCCGGCACACTGCTGCCCAGTCACAGCGCTCTGTATTCACAGGCCTTTAAGAGGCTTTCTTCATTCAGGCCACGCTCGGAAGGGGCCACTCGGCCAATCCGGCCCCATTAATGCTGAGAAACCTCTTTATCGGGAAATTTTTCTAAGCCTCGCCGGCCTATAGGCTGGACTGGCCTGGGCAGGGCCGCGGTCCGTGGAGCTCGGCAAAGACGGAGGAAGGGAAAAAAACGAGACAGTCCTCCTGACGCTGTGGGCCAAATCCTGGCAGTGCGAGGGAGGAAGGGGAACGCTTCCCTGCGCTGCGCTGCGTCGTCTGCTGGAGTGCCTGCTAACACCTCTCTCCTTTGCCTTCGACAGGTGACTGTTTAATGTCTGCTGGCACTATTTTTATGCCGCCTGATGGAACTGGAGTGGCAGACTGTCAGCGCTGTGCCAGCATTCAAAGTGACATTCAATCAGTTTTGGAAGATTAACAAAGATTCTTCCACCCCCCCCCCCCCCCCTGCCCTTCCTAACATGTTTTCCCACTCTAGAGTGTTAACACATCACATCCTGGTCGCCCCAGTCTTAACAAGGCATCTCACGACCACAGTGTGTCTGGTACTGGCGGTGTAATGATATTGCTACAACAGTAAGCAGGTTTCCAGCGCTCTTGTAAGAGGTGTAAATCCAATCTGAGAGTAACCCGAGACACGGAACCTTCTTTTTCGCACTCCAGAAAAGATTGAGTTACATACCATTATCAGTGGCCAGGAACGTGGCGTTGTACATATTATTGCTCACATAAGGCGATTCCCTGTCTAGTATGGCAATTGTGGAGATGTGGCCGTTATTGGGGTCGATGCGGAGCCAGTTGGCCGGGTCGGACAGCTTGGAGTATCTGCAGAGAGAGAGAGAGAGAGAGAGAGAGAGATGGGGAGAAAGAGGAGGGAGGGGTGCGACAGAAGTCCAGATTAGAAACCTTTGATTTATCACCACAATCTCCCCTGAGGCCCAGCAGCTCACTAAATCTTTAATAGTACACCCAGCTCAGCAGGTTAGAGGCAAGCTGATCGGCAGCCAGGAGCACGCTGCTTCAGAACTCTCGTCAGGAGGGGGTGGGGGTGGGGGGGTACGGGGTTGGAGAAAGTTCCAGAACACAAAGCGGTTTTGTTGTGTGGGCTAGAGAAAAAAAAGCTAAACTTTCCACCACACAATGTGCAGTTGGGCTGGCATGGAGTTGAGAGAGTCTCTGTGTGTGTGTGTGTGTATGTGTGTGTGTGTGTGTGTGTGTGTGTGTGCGTGTGTGCGTGTGCGTGTGTGCGTGTATGTGTGTGTGTCTCTCTCTCTACCTGATGGTCTGCTGCATGAAGCGGTCAGGGTCCAGGGCAGTGAAGACGGTGAGCATGGACTCTGCGGCCAGGCCCTCCTCCATCCTCATGGTGCGGGGGTTGGGCTCGAAGTAGGGCGCCTCGTTCACGTCCAGCACCTTGATGGAGACGGTGGCGGTGGACTGGCGCGAGCGATGGATGTTCTGGTCCAGGGGCTCTTCGTTCCCTGCCACCACGGTAAGCACAAACGTCCGGGTCATCTCGTAGTCAATGGGCTGCAGGGAGGGGAGGAGAGAGAGAGAGAGAGAGAGAGAGAGAGAGAGAGAGAGAGAGAGAGATATGGAGGAGGAGGGGTAAGGTGACAGGGATGGAGTGAGACAAATGACAAGACACAACATTAGTCTGCTGGAAAGCTTTGGACCATTACACCTATCTTTTTTCTACAGCCTCTTTTCTGAAGGTACTTTGGGCTGTTTCAAAAAGCCACGTTTTGAAACCTCCATTTTCCTGACATACAAACTGTACGTGAGCGGTTTAGTTGTCTACCAGTACCTTACACATCTGATATCCTATAAAACACCCTACAAAACATCATGCTCTAAAAGCAGCACACTGGTTACTGGACGTCTCACAAACAGGCTCCAGATGAAGCTGAAATGAGAACATCTGGACACAGGGCACCTCTGCCCAGAGAGTGGACGGGTCCGAGCCTCACCTTGACGACTGTTACCAGGCCCTCATTAGTGGTGGGATCAGTCGGCACGGAGAACCTGCCGGTGGGGTCGCCCCCGGTGATTTTGTACACGACGTTCCAGGCGGGGGTGTTGGGCTGGTCTTTGTCCGTCACCGTGAGGTTGGCCACGATGACATTGACCCGGTTCTCTGGCACCTCTCCGTAGAACTGCATGAATAAAACATGACACTCAAATTACTGTGGTGGTAGCAAAAAAACAGCATGCTTTGAGAAACACTGGTGCAAATACAAAGAAAATTGGAAAACAGCAACTGAAACTAGTCTGTCTCCTTAATGAAAATAAGTACTTTATATAAAAAAATGGATTTAATGGCAAAAAAAAATAACAACGTCTGAGACTAATGCTTTGACAAGAGCTAGTCATTTCATTTTGTCTCTATATCACAGAGCATTGGCAGTATAATGAGAATACCTCCTTCAGAACACAATTCCACTCCCATTAAATATCTGTAGTTCTGGCTCAGTGCTTTCATATGACAGGTGACTGTATTCACAGGGGGACTAGCTCGCATAAGAGACAGACTGGCACTATTCTTACAAACAATAAGGACTGGTTTGTGTGTGTGTGTGTGTGTGTGTGTGTGTGTGTGTGTGTGTGTGTGTATGTGTGGATGTTAGTGTGTGAGAGTCAGAGAATCACTACCTATCTTTGAGAGAATGTGCTTGCTATCAAACTCTGCCAGTGTCTCAGCTATACGAGCTCTAAGCCCTCCATACTGTGTAGTGAACAAAGCATTCTCTGCAGTAGGCACCGAGGTCATTGCATGACGCGTGGTTATCAGGGTAATTGCGGAAATCACTGCTTGATCCCTCAGGCAGTGTAAATGTGTCCGATGTATTGCATGTCGTGCGGACAGCTCTGGTCATTAGCGGTGAGGAGTAATGCCTCCTTAGCGATGCAAAACCATGGAGAAATCATCAGCGCTGCGCTGTGTTGTGCTGCGACCACTTACCGTCTCGGAGGTGAACTCGGGCGGATTGTCGTTGATGTCCCTGACCCTGATGACAGCGGTGGCGGTGTTGGACAGGCCATACAGGGCCGTTCCCTCCATGTCTGTGGCCTGAATGATCAGTGTGTACTGTGGCACTTTCTAATGGGGGGGGGGGGGGGGACACAAAGAAAAACTGCTTAATTAACCAATCAGTGAAATGACATGTGACATGTTACATAAATGCAGGGATGGGGAAGGCTGTGACTAATGAATCACGCACAGAAGAGAATCCTCATGGATCTTAAAAAAAAAAAAAAAAAAAATACCACAACAAATCGATACCCCCAGCACACATACATACATATGCCAATGAAACATATATGGCTGAAATGTAAATCTAATCTAATTCACGACACATTAGGTGAGCATCACTGACCAAATGATATGCACTGCACACCCAATGATATTACATGGCAAAGAAAAAATGCCATTCTCATCCAAAACAGAAGCTAAAAAAAAAAACTGCCAGTGGGCAAGAAATATGAAACAAATGATAGGGAACTACATCAGAACCTCTACCCTCTGCATTCATTAACGCCCAGTGCAGAGCGAGTACCAGCTAGGGTTGTGCTGACCGGCCCGTCATCCGATTCCCAATCACCGACCAGGAGTCATTGCACTAATTAGGGCAATCATTCCTCATTAATTTCCTGTGAGGGAGCGGAGCGAGTGGAAGCGGAGGGAGGGAGGGAGGGAGGGAGGGAGTAGGAGCGCGGTGGCGGCGGGCCCCTCCCCAGCTCCAGTCTCATCAGAGGCCTCCTCGTGACGGGAGGAACCCGCCGGCCGCTCGCAAATGGCTCCCGCCGCCCTGATGGCCGCCAAGGCAGCGCACCGCTTCCCTCGTAATAAGGGCCAGGGCGGCGAATGACTCTCCTGGTAGTGTCGGTGGCCGTTCGGCGCATTACCAAGGCCGTGGAGCGGAATTGATTGAGCGTGGGTGTGGGGGTACCAAATTGCCTTTACCAGCAGACTTAAACCAAACCTCCTGCACTCGTGCAAAGCACTCGCTTATATATTTATTTACATTTTTATTTCACTGAGCAAGGCAATCCAATTAAAGCGGGCCGTTGCCATTTATAGATCAGACAGCCACGTAAGCATCTCTGCACACATACACACACACACACACACGCTGGCAGGCATGCTGGCACGCATGCTGGCACGCGCACACTCACATGCACAAACACACACACACACACACACACAGCAAACAAAAACAAACAAGCAAAAAAAAACATTTAGCTGCTTGCTGAGGCATGCTTTCTCCATCTCGGGGTAAATAAGTATGAGGTAGGGAGTCCATTTCTGAGCTCATTTGGCCAATGTTAATCAACAGTGCGCAGAAAGGCTCATTACTCCAGCAATGCACTGAATATTAGTACAACAAAGAAAAGCCCACATCTTCATCACGCCATAATCCTAAGGCCATTTCAGAGTGTGGCTAAATAAAACTGTTGACCTATGCAAATACACCACCACAGTCACACTGGCTTAACTTAAACTATTTTGATCAATTGTTTGAGTAACCGCTAATAAGCAAATATTATGCAGCGCCAAAGACAACTGAAATATGTTAAAACAAAATACCATAGAAGTCTTGAGAACACACACTCTCTCACACACACACACACACACACAGGTGCTCAAACACATACACACAAGTACAGAATAGGTGCTTACACGTCGGCTCACAAACACATCCACACGCCCCCATTCAGCTCTCACCTCTCTGTCCAGGCCTGCGGCCATGGTGATGATGTTCCCGGTCTTGTTGTTGATGGTGAACATGCTGGGATTGGGGTTCTCGGGATTCTGGGACAGGATCTTGTACCTCAGCATGCCGTTTTGGGTTTTGGGGTCATCTTTGTCAATGGCGGTCACGGTCATCACAGATGTCCCTGAGACAGACAAAGAACCCACGGGTGATTCATGGATGAGCTTCCAACAGAATATCTGTCGTCACCATGTATGACTAATCACCACAGGCCACAGACATGTGTTATTTATTCAGCCGGTCAGTTTCCAGTCCACTGTTTACGTGAATGTTCCACTCTGGGGACTTGAGTTTATCGACACTGACTGACCGGTTTCCCTTTCTCTGTCTTGCGGGCCATTGGTGAAACAAAAATCACATCACAGCAAGCCCATTGCAATTCGGTGGTCATCTTTACCACATTCTTTGCATAAACTCTGGTGTGTGTGTATATATATGTGTGTGTGTGTGTGTGTGTGTGTGTGTGTGTGTGTGTGTGTGTGTGTGTGTGTGTGTGTGTGTGTGTGTGTGTGTGTATGTATCTGTATGCATGTTTAATTGTTTATGTATGTATGTGTGTGTGTGTGTGTGTGTGTGTGTGTTTGCCTACCTGGCTTTGAGCCCTCAGCCACACTTCCATTCCAGATCTGGTGGACAAACTCGGGCCGGTTGTCGTTCATGTCGATGACATTGATCACGATGTCGATGGGGTTCTCCACCTGGTTGCCATTGAGGTCCACGGCGTGGGCTCTCAGCTGTGTGGAGAAAGTCCGAACACATTAAAGTAGCCCGAGGCGTGCGTGGGCACAATGCTAAACGGACAGCCACAGCCACAGCATACAGCACACTGCACCATCTGAGTTCTAACCCACTCACAAATGGACTGGTTGCTTTCTTATCAAGCACTGATCCTGGAACAGAGCAGCAACCAAAAACTAACCTCTATCTCTCTCAGAATTTATTTTCCCTTGCCCTGTGTGTGTGTGCGTGTGTGTGCGCGTGCGTGCGTGCATGTGTGCGTGCGTGCGTGCGTGTGTGAGTGCGTATGTGTGTGTGTGTGTGTGTGTGTGTGTGTGTGTGTACGTGTGTGTGTGTGTGTGAGGGGGGTCAGATGTGAGGGAAACACAAGTTTTGTGTGATTCTCATGTTATTGTTGGACTCCAGTCCCTGTCTCTTCCTCTGCCTCCCACGGCTCTCTGCTATTTTCTCAGGGAGAGGAAACAGGGAGAGCGAACAGGATGAGTGGATGTCCAGGGTGAGAGTGAGAAGAGAGAGAAAAATAAACTCCAGTCTTTATCACTTTTCTTCAAAAAGCAGGGGCCCTCACAAATGCTCCACCCATTAAAGAACCATTACATCCTGCAGGTTAGTCGAGGCTGCTGCGCGAAGGTACAATCTCCTGCCCCCGCCACACACACACACACACCTCCTCACTAGTGGCCCCATTGTTACCTTCTGAAAGAGAAGCATGAAAGAGAGGGATGGCTGACTTCAAGAGTAGCACACCTTTCTTTCCCTTCCAAGGCAGATGAGGTGGGGGGTGGGTGTATGAGAGTGGCTTTTGTGCTGACAATAAGGGTTGCCCAAGGACTCCAACCCGGATGCCTCGAATTGATTCATCTGAACCCAGAAGGCTACACTGAACTTGTGTGTGTCTTCTACATTCCCTATTCGATTTTGCTTTCCTCCAAACTTCTCGGTTAATCAAACATACAAGAAAAAGGCCTTGAAAGCTACATTACTGAGCCTTTTGGCAAAAAAAAAGAAGAAAAATAAGAAATAATACCTCAGCTACCTCTGGCAAAACTCTGAGGAATTTCTTAGCTATAGGTTCTCACAGACATATTCTAGCCCTTTCATCTTTTACATCCTTGATATTGTTCATTCCTTCTGCTGGAATGCTTTTAGTGTGATTTACGTAATGCGCGTGGTTGTGTGAGTGCTCTGCTTACGTGGAAGTTGCTGATGTGTTCTCGGTCCAGGGGCCTGTTGACGGACAGCTCTCCAGAGACGGGGTCGATGAAGAAGATGCCGGTGGGGGGCTGGTCCGCTCCTGGGCCAGTCACGCTGTAGCGGAGGGAGCGGTTTTTATCGTGGTCGGACCTGATCTGCTCCCAGACAAGAGACAAAGTGTCAGGAATCATTTCAATCATGTTCAAGGGTGCAGGGTCCACCGAATGTGGGTCACCATAAAGAAGTTGTGCGTGTGAAAAGCTATCTTCTGTCTTTTATCTTTTATCTCTCTCTAGTGGTTTCAAGGGCCCGTTGGCAGGCTTTCATGGATGCCAGTGAGTGTGTCTGTGTGTGTGTGTGGTGTGTGTGTGTGTGTGTGTAAGTTTGGACTATATATGACTGAATATCAGATCTCTCTGGCTACATGTGTAAATGTGTCTGTATGTGTGTGTGTGTGTGTGTGTGTGTGTGTGTGTGTGTGTGTGTGTGTGTGTGTGTGCGTGTGCGTGTGCGTGTGCGCTCAATCTCTGCCACTCTCCACTGTCGTACCGTGACAAGCGTCTGAGGGAAGGGGCCTCTGGAGTTCTCGGGCACGTTGATGGGGGGGATGACCCAGTCCCTCTTCATGCGTCTCAGCTGGCTGCCGTCGCCAGTGTGCCGCGATGGGAACACAATTTCTGGCAGCCTGGGAGCCATGGCCACCGCCTCCATGCCAGGCACCTGAAACGTCAAGGTCAGAGGTCAAACTTGAGAGGACAGGGACAAGCTGGGCACTGCACTACTACGCACTGCATGCTGACCACAATGCCATCAAGAGAATCAACCAATCTAATGACATGACATGACATGACAGTTTATCATGACATTTTAACTGATGAGGAAGTGGTGCTCTTGGATTAAACTGAACTAAATGAGAGTGACTTTTTTTTAATTATGTACATATTTTACATGTGTTACTAACAATTTCATAGTGGCATGGATTATTTGTGCAAACACAGGGTCAATTGCTTTGAAAATATTCCAAGTCACAGGCAACAAGGTTGGTGGTGGGTATTCCAAAAATCTTTTTTTGGATAGATGCTCTTTAAAATCGCATGGAGGCAATCCAGATATTTGGTCCGAATCCAGTAGTTGCCTTTGAATTTGATCATCTTTGAAAATCAAACACAGACACATGCAGCTCGTACACAGAAATGAATGGCTTCCCAGAGGCACCCTGCAGTCTCCTCTGACTATAATGAATGCAATTTTAAACAAAAGAGGACGCTACCTGCAAGCCAAACATTAAATACCCAGATGGTTCAAATTACCTATGCCTCTCCACAGCAACGAGTTTGAAGTGGAGCCATAAAAGTTAAAGTAACCTTGAACAACTGAAAAAAAAACAAAGGAGCGAAAAAGAATATGCAATAGTACAGTCACTTAATGGCAGCCACATTCTGATAGGAGCAGTTCTTTCTTCAGTTGCACATGACGTTCACAATTAATTATCACCACTGATTGCTGACTCCTTTAAAAAAAAGTAATTCTGTGTCAAAATTTAAACGAAGAAAGTTTGGGGGAGCAAACAGGAAATTAATTAAAATTTTGCCGCTACACAGCTACATTCCCCCCTCAGTGTCACATAACCCCTCAATCATATCTCAGGAATTGTTGGGACTGTGTCTACTAATCATGTTTGAAATCCAATTATCTATTTTCCACACATCCCAAGTGCACAGAGGCAGGTCCGTCGTGTTGGGTGATGGGACATGACTCAGAAATATCTATTACCCAATTAAAATGGGGGAGCTCAAGTGTGGTAATTATTTGTAACCTGCGTCTGGAATGATGAATGGGGGGCGGGGGGCGGGGGGGGGGGGGAGTCTTGGCACTGCTCTGTATGCAGACCTGGAGGTCTCGATCAGAGGTTCATCCTCACCTATGAGGTTCACCGCACACTATGTCTGTACGTTTTGTGTACTTCTCTTTTACACCTCACCATAAGCTGACCTCATGTTCACCTTATCATATATCTTATGTGCTACATTTATTGAGCAGACATGCTACAAAATGTATTTCTTTAGAATAAACTAATACAGGGCAGATAGTGTGACATAATTGATGCCAATGAGCAATTATTTAGCTATATGTCTCTAGAGAACAGTGTACAACATAATGAGTTATGCACAGACAGGTGCTAACCTTGTGTGTTCAATACAATACAACCTACTGAAGAACGGAGACTAAACCGATATATTGTTGTCTGAATAAGAACTTTGATCATTAGCCTGCTCGTCCTGACGTACCATGGTTGTCTAGGCCATGGCCATATTGGAGGTCACCCAGACAAGAAATCGCTACTCGACATTGATTTAACTGTTCCCCCAGGGATGTTGTGCTCACACTGCGCTAATAAAGAATGTAATCACTGATGTGATTAGTGAGCGTCCCATGATTTATGACAAACTTTGTGTTAAGGCATCGCTTATTAATGTTGTCCCCACGTTCAAAAAGTCGATGGGAGATTTCATTAATTACTCAATAAAGCCATCAACTACATCTGCCTTTGGTCACAAAGATGGAGCTTTAGATCTGCATTTTAAGAGGACATCTGGGGCTATAGCTATATGTCATCAGGGCCTCGCCCCTTCCCCCCTTTTGTCCCCTTCCACACTTAGTCTAGTCCATTCAATCACATGAGCAACAACCTCGCAAGCACCTGAATGTCTTTATTCTGACTGCTGTTCCATCCACTAGATCAGTCTCTATGCTGAGCTGTGACTGCTTCGGATATATGTTGTTTCCTTACATCATTGGAGAAATTCTTATTCTAGACTTATACCAATTTCTTAAAATAGTTAAATATATAGATATATAGACTTTACTTTACTTTATTTCTGCATTGTTGCACTGTTGGACTTACTCATTTGCACTATCACCATGACACTCATTCACACAGAGCACCTTACCTTACCTTACTATGCACAGAGAATCACAGGCTCAGTCCCTGCCTCAGTCATTGCAAGCGCCTCTGATTTATTAATCACCACTATGTGGATACTGTTTTTAGAATTGATTTAGATTAAGTGTTAGTTAGTATAATTTGTATTTTAGTATATTTAGCATATTCTTTATCTTCTACTGTCCTTATTGCTTAGTTGTGTTTTTATATTATATACTTTAATTACTCTTTCTGCTGTTAAAGAATGTGTTTATGTTGTCTGTATGCTGCTGAGACCTTGAATTTCCCCTGGGGATCAATAAAGTATTTATCTATCTATCTATCTATCTATGTATGTTTAACGTTGGACGGACGTGGTTATCATAATGAAACTAGAGCAAAGAGAATGGAACTAATCGGGCGTTATTTTTACCCCTCCGTGGCAGCTATGATTACATGAGTGTAAGTGTGCCAGCACTTTCCTCAGCCTGGGTGGTGGCATGTACCTCTTCAAACAAATGAGAAGCATGACTAATGATATCATTAAAATCACCTACCTGCAGGAGACACTATGCTAAATGAGCTGCGAGGTGTAACGATGCTGTTTACTGCCGACCCCATAAATTACTCCAACCCAAGTTGTGTATTTGAAATAGTCTGATCGCCTACCTGTGACATGAAATGCAGCAATCTGATTTCAAAGATTTACTATTACAGAAGCTCTCACGGAGCTATAGATTTACTATTACAGAAGCTCTCACGGAGCTAAAGGCAGCTAAGACAAGAGCAATCATTTCCACACATGGGAGAGTGTGGGAATATATGAATTCTCAAAATCTCTCTGTAAATCACTGTAGACCTCTAGCTATGTACAGCTGTATGTTCCCTCTTGAGAATGCTCCTCGGAATGTTCACGTGTCCAGCGACATATGATAGCACTAAAATAATTTCCATGTTTTACAATCCTAATAGCATCCTACCAATAACATTCCATGTATTGGTTTTTCATACTGATCTGCACTACAAATAAATATGATGCTGAAACAGAAGGAAGTACATTCAAAAAACAGAATCCCTAGTTATAAGGAACTAATTGTTAGTCGTAACTTTCACACTATTTTCTAAAGGATAACAATGTCATGGCAAATAAGGGCCCTAAAATGGAGATCAATGACTTCAATTTTGACTGAGTAGGAGAGGGACTGTTAGGAAGTCCATCACAACAACAGTCAATCTGGCTCTGATACACTTCTATCACACTAACTGCTGTCTTTTGGCAATGCTTTTTGGCAAAGTCGTGCTGTCGTGTTGTGAAATCTTTTTTTTCTTCACATTTTTGCAGTGTTTTCCAACTTGAGAATATATTCATGTTTGTACTTCTGTTAAGTGTGAGTTGAGTAAATTTGTTACCTTGCGCAAGACTAAAATATTCCAGTAAGCGGACCTGTGAAAGGGAGGGTTGAGGACGTGTGGGGTGGCTGGGGGAGACATCTATCCCCACTGAGGCCTAGTCAGAGTCTCTGTGCAGCCATGGCAATTTACACCATTCACAACACTGACAAGGATGTTGCACTTCCCCTTCACAGAACAAAAAAAAAAGCCAGATGCCCTACTCTGAATGTGTAAATGTATTTACAATCAAGCGTGAGGTCTTCACGAGTGCTTTTTGCAGCACAACACCAGACTGGTAGAGAGGCTGGCTAGCACTGCGCAGCCAATCACTATGGTGACGAATGAGAGGCAAACGAGCACAGCCAAACGCTCCATCCTGACTTTCTGATCCCTTGAAACAGATGCTAGATGCCCCTTAAATCACTGCGAAGGGGCATTTCATTTGGAAATGAGTGCACAGTAACGGTCGTGAACACAGTGAGGCTGATTGGAAATGTGGTTTTACGAGGAGCCATTTTGCATCTGCTCGCACGAGCCACTGGCCGTGTTTGAGTATATGTTTGTGGCGGGCATAAATTGGCACATTAAGTTTTAATTGGGGAGCATTCATCCAGTCAGACGGAACACCTGTTACAACTTAGGCGAGCAAATGAGCTGTGAATGCACTGGACTCGAAAGGTGTGTGGAACTGTGCAAGTGTGTTATCTTTGTGTTATCTGTGTGTTGACGCACTGGCGCCCCTGCACGCGGGTTTTAATGAAACTCCTCAAGGCTGATCAGGAAGAAGTCTTGCCCTCGGCAACTAACCTGTGCACTTTGACCCTCGGTGGGGGTCAGCCTGACTTCCGTCTGCCACTGCTCGCCGGTGGCCTTGTCCCGTGCCTTGATCACCAGGGGCGAGGACCTGACGGAGGCGAGGTGGATGCTGCGGAGGGCGTGCACCGCCCCATCCGTCTCCACTCGAAAGGTGTCCGGCTCGCTGCTCTCCAGCCGCATACGCCCACTTCTGCTGCAGTCAAGGAACTTCACTGGAGAACAAGGAGAGACAGAGCAGAAGAGCATTTTTATTCCACTGTGCTTCAGAGGGGTGTGTGTCTTTTTGTTTGTGTGTGTGTGTGTGTGTGTATGTGTGTGTGTGTGTGATTGTGTGTGTGTATGCATGTGTAAGGCAGTGGTATCGGTGGCAGTGGGGTTGGTGGTGGAATGCTAAGGTGCTGGGGGACAAAGAGAGGCCTCTTCACAACCTTCTAAGATTGTGCACTAGACTTGGCACCGAATCAACTATTCCTAGTCTCATGCATAATGGATTTTGGGCTGCGCCCCAAAGGTATTGCTTTAAACAGGTATGGCTTGAAAGGCACAAAAAATAAATAAGACGGTGAATCCGAGAGAATGTACTGCCCTGAAGGATACTGACTGCATCACAATGAAGCGACCACCAACGCTAAAGCATATCTGACATTACACACAAAAGTGACAAATTAGAAAATATAAATTCAGTCAGGAGATGCAAAAGCCTTGCTTTGGCAGAGTCAGTGCAGGAATTCGCCTCCAGGCATTTGTAGCCGTGAAAACAAATGTGATATACCTTTATACCTTGTCTGTGTTCTTAGAGTGACACACACACACACACACACACACACACACACACACACACACACACATGTGCACGCACGCACGCACACACACACACACACACACACACACACACACACACACACACACACACACACACACACACACACACGCACATGCAGGTAGTCCTCTGAGACAACCTGTTGTCCGACATCACCTCCATTTTCATTTGAGTGGCTATGGAGCTGAACCTCCTGAAAGGCCTCATATACTTGCCTGTCAATCTGCCGTGCACACACAAATGCACACACACACACACACACACACACACACACACACACTCACACATACACATACACACTCACACATACACACACACACACACACACACACACACACACACACACACACACACACACACACACACACTCACACTCACACATACACACACACACACACACACACACACCCACTGTGAGCTGTCTCTTGCCTGCTTTCCCCATGTTTGCAGTGGTTTGGCGCACAGAGCTGTATGTGCTGTGACTGTCTCAACTCTTTATCATGTCAAAGCAACCGATGCCTAGAAGCCCTGCATCTGTTCACAAGAACTCCGTGGCCCTTGTGCACTGAGCCATCACGTTTTACTCAAGTCAGTCTAGAGCTAGACATTGTGGGAATGTCAGATACCACAAGGTGAATATTCATTCCAAATTGTTTAAAATTAAATTGTAAAAAGTCAAATTGAAATAAACAAGTTTTTAATGAATATGAAAGTAATTCTACCCATGACAATGTACTTCAGAATTGGTGTAATACCAGAGTAATAGTCATTTAGCTAACGCTGCTAATGCAAGAATTTCCTGATTTCCTGAAGTGCCTGATAACCAATCAAAAAAGGGAAGACTCTCACATCTGAGCATTTTCAAACTAGAATACTAATCGTGTTCTGTAAAAATGAAAATGGAAATACTAAAAGTAAAATGGCCATGGATAACCGGGGAAAGATATTTAAAAAAAAAATACAACACTACTTGGTCTCACCCCTTGTACCTATATTGGCACCCTGAGGAAATCAGGGCATTTAAAAAAAAAAAAAAAAAAAAAAAAAACATTTTCTACACTCACACAGACAGTCAGACAAAGAAGGGAGAGCCAAAGAGATAATCTGTGAATACACACCTGCTTCAAAAGCAAGTTCTGAGAACAAAAGAAACGACACTCAACCAACAAGCGTTCTCTAACCAATGAATGGAAATGCAATTTCTAGTTTCCTCGATAAAGACCACAAAGTATGGGACAGCAGTGATTGAGGTGAATTCCCATAACAATTGCTGTTTTGCATTTTGAAGAAAGGTAATGACTTGACAAAAGTACCGCCACATCTCTCTGAGACAGTTCCTCTGAGAGCAGCCCCACCCATCAGCATGTAGATAAAATGCTGTGGACATCATCAGGAGAGCAAGAACAGCTCACAAAAGATGTGGACGAGGCAGGCTGCAGACATATCCTTTGTACCCATGTGAGACCCTCTGCACACACGTCTCGACTGAAAGGAAGCTCGGGACTAGTGACCTATCATCACCGCATGGCCTTTCTCCAGCACAGCTGTGTGAACGGCCTGAAGACTATGGCATTACCAGCATCAGAGCAGGAAGTCATGTTCACAAGTGGGAGCACTAATGACCCCGCAACACAAACACACACACACACACACACACTCACCCACCCACCATTTTATTTATTTATTTATTGGTAGAGTAGATTAATTTTATGGGAGAGATGGGATCTCTCTGCCCTTTTAATCCCAATTTACCTTGATCACTCGGAGGGCTCAGACCAGGCAAAACATGGCAATGACATTCACTAAAGGGCTCGGACCAGGCAAAACATGGCAATGACATTCATACAGTATGTACCCCCCCCCCATCCCTGTATCTTGCTCACAAACTGAGGAAGTACACAAATCACCACATAGGGCCATAAACAATGTACAGTACAAGCCAGTGAAGCCCAGATATAAGGCCAGGTACGCATATTCAGAACAAGTGGCACTGTTAGAATGCTTTTCATTCCCTTGCATTATTTCCAAACACTGATATAAGAATACTGAATATTCTGTAAGCATGACATCAATGGTAAGGTGGTGATGCTCTCACGGAATATTAGACAACACACGGGCAGAATTGACACATAAAAATTGCAATCTAGCCTCCTAAATTAGACCCCTAAGAGTGTTTTCATATCTGTGGGGCTGGTTTGATGAAATGACATCGACTGTGAGCCTATTAGAGTCCACTTTGAGTATGTGAACGCATGCTTTGTGTGTGAACTGTGTGTACTTTCTCACTTCTGCCTTAGGGGTTGAGGCGATGAGATGGTATTTCTTTGTGTGGTATCTGAGGCTTGAAATGCCGGCATCTTCTGTAGAATACCCATTATTGGGGCTGTTCTTGTGGATGTGCTCCATGTCTGTGTGTTTGTCTGCAGACAATTGAGTCATCCAGAGATTTTGTGGCTTAATGACTTATTTAGTGTGTGTGTGTGTGTGTGTGTGTGTGTGTGTGTCTGTGTGTGTGTGTGTGTGTGTGTGTGTGTGTGTGTGTGTGTGTGTATGTGTGTGTGTGAGTGTGTTTGCATGTGTGTTTGCATGTGTGTTTGTTTGTTTGTTTGCATGTGTGCATGCCTAGGCTGGCAAAGATCCGTGATTTCGCATCAACATTGTATTACATGTCTATCAGCATTACAGTGTATGACAAAACAAACTGATGGTGGAGCAGATTATGCTTTGTAGCTCTACCAGGCAAGGAGGAGAATGTGTGTGTGTGCGTGTGTGTGTGTGTGTGTGCGTGTGTGTGTGTGTGTGTGCGTGTGTGTGTGCACATGTGTGTGTATCTAGCACCACATTCACATTTCCACAAGCATGCAGATTACTATTCACTTCAGGGTGTCTGGTGAATCTCCCCCTGAACGCTATTTGGCCACTGGTTAGTCCCATACAGATGACAGATGACTGGCACAAGAGCCTGGGCCATATCCGGGTGAGCACTGGCCCAGCCTCGGCCTCTATCTGGGAGTGCGAAGGTGGGTTTAACACACAGCCTAGACTTAACAGCGCCTGGAGGCACCACAGCAAAATGTGAATAAATTCCCAGCAGGCAGTGCAAATTCCAATAATAATGAATGGGGATGTTCAGCATGTGTCTATTCATTTATCACATGCCTCTGCTAGCAGCTAACTGCGCCAGCCGCATACCAATTGCGGTGGCTAAGCCTGCCCTGCACGCCAGAGTTAATTATTTATCTGGTCGTTATTCCGGTACGCAAACGGAACTCTCATTGTCTCTGGCCAGGGGTGGGGGGTAGGATGGGGGGGATCCCTCGCCGCCCCGTCAGACGAATCATCATGTCCGCAGAGATAAAGAGCTATTCGGCAAGCTCAGAAATGCCGATGCAGCAAGGGGGTTACTGGTTAGAGAGGAGGGGGGAGGTGGCAAAAAAAAGCCCCCCGTCAGCAGATCGAGGGGCCTATCTAATGCCCCACACCAACCCCAAATTACCTCCAGCTCAACGAGCCTATTCACAGCCCCCGGACCCTCCCCGACACTCACCCCTCTCCACATCCCCGCACAAAAAGACCCAGCTCTGTGCCCCTCTTTTGTCTGTTTCATCACGTGACACAGCCAACTTAGACTACCACAAACACACAGAGAGAGTGAGAGAGAGAGAGAGAGAGAGAAATGTAGAAAAGAAGTGAATAAAATGGCAGAGAAATGTACTAATTCACACCATCTTGCAAAAAGCATACACAAAATAGTTCTGCTCTGCAAAAATAAAAAAAAACAAAGAAAAGGAAAAAGAAACAAGTAGCACACCAGAGTCACGCCCCCACTGAACAGAACACTCCTGGCTCAGTCGGCCCCTTTTCCCAAACTCCCCCTGCGGAGAGCAATATGGCGAGGCCCTCTGCGGTACTCATGAGCGTATTAACTCACTTGACTCTTCACGCTACCGCACTCGGCACACCAAAGTGGCAAATCTGAGCTGGTGGAGGCCAAGGGTGGGGCTGTGACGGGGTGGGTGGGGGCGTAGGGGTGTTTTGGGATGGCCATGATGGGTCTGTTGAAGGCACCCAGCCAAGGCCCATCACAAGTCCCTACGCCAGGATACTTGGCCCATTAATGCTTGTGGTGGTAGGGGGGAGGGGGATCTCTGGCAGACGCCAAATACACCATGCCGGTGCTTTATCCACTGCTCCACCTCATCCACCCTATCCATCCGACCAGAAACCAGGATGCCTCTCTTCATGCTAGATCTTCTGTCAGGCAAACGTCACCCACGCCAGGCCCAACACTAGCTCACCAGCCTCCTCCTCTCCTCCTACCCAATGTATTATTCAGGAACCGTAACGACCAAATCTAGTTCACACAACCCCATGCTGGTCTGGTATCTAATGCGAGGCTGCACATCAGTCATAGAGTCACACTGTTGTCCTGCCTGCTGAGAAGCCGCTGCAACACCAGCCACCAGTGGAGCAGAGGAACGATCTCTCTCTCGCTTTTTAATGAGACAGCCACAGACACTTACGTGTCTGAGTCCAGATCAGTTAAGCACACGATGCAGCCCTCAATTTGACTTGGGCTAACTCTGTTAATCTGTTCAAAGCACGGCACAAGTTGCTCCACTTATTAGAAAAATAAAAAATAAATTAAAGCTGTCTCTGAGGGGGAGCCTCTATTCCAACTGCCTGTTTCATTAAAAGGTTGGTAAACATGGAAACTTATAATATTATGTTATTTCCCATGCTCCAGCCGTTGCTTTTAATAAGAATGTTATGACACATACAATTAAATTACAGCCTAGGAGCCAAAGGAAACTTTGTGTTTAAAAATAAAACAAAATAGCATAGTTTAACAGCAGTAATGAAAAAACTTTAAGGAAACAAAAAAACATGTGACTTTCATGTTTCTCCTTTGCACACAACAAACCCCCACCTTGGACACAAAGCTCCATTACACATGCAGCATGTTTCTCTCCCATCACTGTCTTCTCTGGCTCTTTCCATCTTCGGCAGACTGACCTGAGGGGCCCTGGCTATGCTAAACTGACACCCCATGAGAATTGCATCTTGCCTCTGCCCATAAATGAGATGTTCCACAATTCCTCAGTCTGCCGTTTGTGCATTTAGCAGTGCGCTCACACACACACACACACACACACACACACACACACACACACACACACACACACACATGAACACACGGATGCCCATTTGCTTTCCCCCAAGGGCCACCGATGCACTCTGACAGACATTGTAGTCTGACGACAATAACAAGGTAAGCAGATCGACTGGCTGCTGGGATCAGAATCACCCCCATTTCCATCTGACTGGCCTTGCCGCGGCTGCATTAAAGCAGAGAGTGCTCTCCCCTGCTGGCTAGCCTGCTTTTAAAAAACCCAGCCACACCGCAGTTGCTTTGTTGACAGAGTTCCTCTCCAGAATAGCAGGTCTACCTAGTGAAAATAAAAATGTATTCATAAAAAAAAGTCTGCAAACCGGGAGATTGCCAACACTCCCAGCTGTAATTAATCAACATCCTGACTAACCTACTTGTGTGACACTGCTTCTATTTACTTCTGACAGGTTTGTAAAAGCTGCACAGCTTTTTCAGCCTTCTAACATCCTTATGTCAACAGTTTTTTTCTGCTTTGCAAAGAGGAGCAGGTGTTAATGTTCTAATCACACCACTCCTTTGGGTGTGTCTAACCCCATCAAAAAACGAAGCAAATCTGCATGTTATTTATTTATTTTTAGATTTTTTTCCCTGAGCCACGACACAACGGAGTTATCTGGATTACTCTGTCACTGGATCACAAATGGCGGGGCTGTGGTCTGATAACGCTAAGCTACACCCGGGTGCCGTTATCGGCCCGAGGCCACTGGGATTTTGTTCTTCGCGCTCTGATGACGGCTGCTTGATACCGTGGCTTTAGCCGGGTATTAAAAGGGGTGAAATTTGCCAGGCGTCAAAAGAGCTCTCTATCTTTCTCGCCCTATGCCTTTGCCACCTCGCTCCCTGGAAATGCAACAGGAGCGGTGGTGGAGTGGAGTGAGAGCGAGGACTCGCCTCACAATGATACTGGGTGCTGTGAGAAGTTGTTGCCTAGCACCTGACCCCCTCCAATGCAGTTAGCTCTGACTACAAAGTGACTATCAAGGCAAACCTTGAGCAACACTGTGATAATGTGTTGACTTGAGGCAGGAAAAAAAATCACATCTAACTCTAATATATTACTGGCAAGGTACTGTATCGCAATCAACAGTCTTCACAGTACACGAGCCATCGCAGTACAACTCAGTGGCTGTGTGATCAAAGCCATGCTGTCAATGGGAAATTCAGCTCGTTACAGACCGTATGTATGTCTGTTAAGGGTAACCCCCTGAGACTCTGAGACATACATGTTGATTCTCACATCCACACGCTTTGATAAAGGTCATTTGGCTTTTCATGGCACTCCACCCTCTTTGGTATTTAATGCTTGGAGATGCCCTGCGCGTGCATGCTGCTCGGTCTCTTATGGGAGATAAATGGGTAGAGCTGGAGAGGGAGAGACCAGGACTGATCAAAAGAAATGGTCGACATAGCCTACATGGCCATACAGTTCTTCCAATTATGTGGTTTCCACACACAAAAATATCTCCACCACTGCAAACACTTTTAAAACTAGTGTGTTAAAAGAGACTAGTGAAATCCCTATCTGGATGCAAGTTGTGTTGTTTTCAACACATTTGTTTTAAGAGTGAATCTTTATTATTATTATTATTATCATCATTATTATTATTACATTACAAAACATTGTCCTTGATCAAGCAATGCACATTGATATTTTTGCAATGCTGGCCTCATGGAGTGACTGTTAACTCTAACATTCCTCTTTGAATTGGCCATTATCTCCACTGTATCCCGTCTTTGTGAAAGTTCCTAAGAGTCCTTGAAACCCAGTAGATAAGGAGTTCAGCTGTGGTTTGGGGTAAGGGGTCATGCACTAAGGATAAAGACGCACTGAAAAGGAGGAATGATAACTGTGTGTGTGCGCGTGTGTGTGTGTTTGTGTGTGTGTGTGTGTGTGTGTGTGTGCGTGTGTGTGTGTGCGCGTGTGACATATAAACATAGGAACGTTGCTGTGAGAGTTGCTTCATAAAACACTACAAAGGTGCTTAGAATGGAAATAAACTGGTGAAGGTGGCTAGGCTACATCTCAGTGCAGCTTTGAATAGACTGTCAGGCATCTGCTTGCCATTGGTCCTGAACCCGTTCAGAGATGGTTTCTGAGCCCGTGTCCATATGCGCTGTGATGACAATCTCTGTCCAGTCATCAGAGGCCAGTGAGTGATCACCTCAAATGAGGCGTTAGCAAAGGCCTCTAATACGAAAACAAGGGCTTCAAAGCCAGTCATTTCAGACGTTTGATCATTCGTGAAAGGAACGTATCACAAAAAAGACACAAGTGTAGAAGGCAAATGTTTGCTTGGAGGAGTATCGTATCTCGCCTGTGATAAACGGTGCAATGCTTCATGTCTCTTTTTTCCAAAGAGGTCCCTGTTGGGTCATTCAGTCCTCTGTTCACAGCTTAAATACTACTGAAATAAAAGGGTATTATTCCCAGTAAAATGTGTTCCTTTCCTTCAGAACAACAATTGCTTGTACACTTGGCCCAAAATAGAAAGACAGAGCTATAAATGTAAAACAACACAAAATCTCTGATGCAGCCACACAATCATGATGGAGATCCTGGTATTAAAAAAAAATTTGTTGAAGACGTGATCAACACAGTCATCATTTTTTACCGGTTAAGAGCGGCATCTCAGAATCTTTCAAATTGAAACAGGGAGATGGAGAGCTGCTAGCTGCTAGCTTCTAGGCTTCTGGCTAAACGGCACATTCATCCATAAACACCATCCATCAAATCCCACAGTAAAGGAGCACCTAAGCCACATGCAGAATGACTGAGGCTCTTCATTAGGATTTAATGAGTCCAATAAATAAAAATCCGGTGGTCAACCAGCAATCAACCTCTCTCAGACTCCAATCAGCAGGACCAAATTTAAACTAATGCTCTACTGCCCAAGTTTGGTTGAATATTGACAGCACACGGCTTGCACAACTTTGATCAATGTCACACAGACTCAGTGGCCTGTTCCTTCCACTGGGACATCAATTACTGCAAAAAAATAAGCTCTGGCAAATTAGCCAACAGAACTGCAACTGCTCACATGAAGCTTTGAGAGTTACTACAGGTTAAAAGCAAAGTCAAGTCCGGCAACCTACAGACCCTCCACCAGCCTATCAAATTGCTCAGACTGTGATCATACCAGTTTGAGAAAACATGCCAAAACAAACAAACGAAAAACAAACATTAGAATTTCGAGCAAAGGACCAATGGGTGAGTGCGAATTTAAAAAATGCGCTGGCGCACACATTCCGAGCCTGAAAATGTGCAAGGGCATGAAAACACGACGCTGCCAAGTTCGGAGAGAGCAAGCCGCACCGCGAGAAACCCTTTCATGGCTGAGCCCCGGTGCTTGACAGCCTGATCTGCTGGGGATTCGGCAGGGGCGAGCAAACTCTTCCAGCCATTTCCCTTCCCCACGAGACAGCCGAGAGGCGCGCTTGGCTCAGCTCAGACTTCTCATCCCTCCTCACAGCCAGCCACTGCCACCAGAGTTAACGACAGTAGAAGAAGCGAGGGAGGGAGGAGGGGTGGAGAGGAGGAGGGGGGTTTAATATTAATCTTTTCAGCAGCCACAAAGGATCCTCCCTGTGACTGAGGGAAGGATGCCTTTTGACTAACATCAGCCAGTGAGCACCTTTTACCATCTCAATGAGGCCAGCAGTGGAAAATGTACACACTTCTCCATGAGAAAGGAGATGGCCGGGGGAATAAGATAAGTCTGCTTTAATGAGTCCACTCCAGAAAACACAAGCAAATAGACTCAAATTGTAAATCGCAAGGATTATGTCTCCATCCCAGGAGGTTAAGTGGCATTGCCTGGTAGGAAGTCTATTATAGACTCTTACAGGGGGAGATCTCCATACTTACAAAAGGGAAGGAGTCCCCTGCCACCCCCGGGGAGAGGAAGACACAAGGTTTCAGCTGGATGGAAGATGGTGACGTTAGAGAGGAAGATGGAAAACGGGAGCACAGAGATGTGGGGGAACAAAAGGAGCCACGCAACTACAGAGAGCAAGACAAAGAGATTTCCCTGGGGCTTGCCAGGCCACCCCACTCCTCATATAATTTCAATTTTGATCAAATTAACATGCTTGTAGATCGGGGAGTGATTCAATTCTGACAAATTGCCCCCCCCCCCACTCCTTCCACCTCCACACCTTCCTCCGCCTCCTACACCCCACTGGCACCTCCACCATCTCTGAGCCTGGGCGTACACTTCGTTAACTGCCCACTTGACACTGCACCACCCTGCATCTGCCACGGCAACATGGATGCGCTCAAGTGGCCGGGTGTATCGGATGCCCATCCATGCCCTCACCCACCCACTGAATCAGCAACCACAGAAAAAAATCAAAATAACAGAGGTCACGTGTGTCGACGTGCACCAATGCCTCCAATTGCTACTACAAATTGATAGGAAATAATAGCCCCACGCTTTTCACCTGCGCTGCAACCTCTTAATAAGGACGTCAATGCCGCTGAGGATTTAATGCAATCTAAAACAGTTTACGATCCACGCCCCGATGTTCGGTGACAACGCAGCTAGGCGTTCACACACGCACAGTGGACCGTACATCATGCTAAGTTCAAGCCACAGTGAGTGAATACAATGAATATTTCCAATTACACGCACTAGTTCCCTCTATCTGTTCAACTAGTATTCTTTCTGAATAATAGTTGGAGCAGACACGTCTGCCGCATAGAATATCTCCAGGGGTTCTATTCTCAGACCACACACACAGATAACTATCCTAATAATACAACTGTTATTATGCCAGAGAATGTTGAACTGTTTAGCTGAATATTGCTATCTTTGTAAAGTCATTAACCCCACAAATCTATGCATACACTCATATTAAATCATACCATTGTAACAATACACAATTTAAAACAATGTATGCTAAACAGTCCCCAGTTGGAACCATGCAAATATTGCGTTTTGCTTTTTTTTTTATTTCAAATAGGATTCCAATACAACATTCCACCATTTTTCCTATTAGGGGCCAAAAAGAAGCAGTCTCTGTGCAATGATGTCACAACGCATAAAGCTGAGCTGTGTGCAAAGGCCTGGTACCGAGCAAGGAAATGGGATTTCTGCACTCTAAATAACGGAACACTTTTTTTTCCCCCGGAGATCGGCCCAGGGAGATGAGAGAAGACTTCTCTTGAAAGCCCTTTGGTGGGGAAATCAAGCGGAAGACAAAAGAAGGTGAGACTGACTGACTCAGAAGCAGACCCTAATAAGATAGCTTTTCTCCCAGATTTTTTTTTTCACCTCGCTTGCAGGATGGAAACTGTGATTTATGAACATGGATGAGGCCAGAGAGCACGAACACAAACAGAGTTAGCACCTCCCGTTAAAGATAATTAAACTTGAGAACAATTCTCCTCTTCAAAAAAAACAAAGGAAAGGAGATAAAAAAAGGACTTAAGTGTGAAACAAATCTGCAATCACCATATTTGCTGGAGAGGAATACCAATAATTTGTTGTGTGTGGCAGATGTTTTTTTTTTACTTTCTCTTACCTCAGGAACTACAGTACACAATCAATAGTGTTTCCCAATGCTGGAGAAATAAAGGGAAACCATCAGTAGAATAATACATCAGTCCATCATTAACTCATAAGCCTTTATATCTGTAGGCCAAGCTAAGCAAGTAACTACACAACACTGTCTAGACTTAAGCTCTGGACCGACAAATACCGCACATAACACATGACAAGGCTTGTGGAAGGTCTTCTCAAAGACCAAAGAGAGAGAGAGAAAGAGAGAGAGAGAGAAAAAATCTGCTGTGTGAAGTGCCCATAAACACACTTAGTCTGGCGGTGGGAGAAAGACTGCTCAAAACAATGAGAACGTGAACGTTAGCTGCCAAGCTGCTAAATGCACACAAGGCAAGCATGAACCACGGCATGTTTGAATCAATATGTGTCAAATTCTGCTTGGGATACAATTATCAAGAGACCAGGAGGTGTGGAGAACGCATGAGAGATTAAAGCGTGTGGGATCCATCTATGTGAGAAGCAAAGGCAGAGGCACTTTCCAAAGAAAACACAGTGGGGTTAACAGGGTGGTGTGTGTGTGTGTGTGTGTGTGTGTGTGTGTGTGTGTGTGAGTGTGTGTGCACCAGTCTTTACATCTTTTAGACAGAAAGAAAGAACAGAGAAAATACATGGTGCCCTATCTGCAGTCCGACCATAATGGCTGGAGAGGCAGAGCCATTTGTTCGACATCCATCCGCATCTGGGCCGCATGTCCTTGCCTGTTCGGCCACAGCCTCATCACTGGGTCAAGCTGTGACTGCGACAACACTAAGAACTGAACCTACTTTGACCTGACGGAGTCTTCCTCCCCCTCCCTCTCCAAGGTCAAGACAGGAGGAGATCATCTGAGCACAATGAAATTGAGAGAGTGGAGTGGAGGGAGGATGGGGATGAAGACGAGGACTGGGCT
>NW_027468663.1:7524594-7542094 GCF_046254945.1 Alosa pseudoharengus
AACGGAGGGGAGGGGCATTTCAAAGCCATTAACTCCACCTGTGTCGGTGTGTCTCTGCTTTCTCTGCTGTCAGAAGGGCCTTCACAATAGAATCCCCTCATATTCATTACCCCCAACGCAAACAAGGTGGGGCCCAAACATGTTCTCAGGCTCGCACTGGCATAAACAACTCTTAACCAGGTCTCTCACGGCCATGGAACAGGACTATTGTGTTTCTCAGAGGAGGGGGGGGGGCAAGCTAGGAGCGGTAATGGTCACTGGGTGAGTTATGTTTTGGAACAAGGCGTTGTCCCGTGAACTTCTCCACCCACCCGCCGTATTCCATTACACTTCTCCATCATCTTCGCTTTGACAATGACAACTTCACAGGGGATGGTCCCCGCAGGGATGTCTCTGGTTACCGCCATTAAAAACACCAAACAGGCTGGTGAGTTGCTACAGTTACACACTAACCTATGCCCGTGTCTCCATTTCCATGGCAGGTACGGGCGTTTGGCTGCTTTTTGGCGCACTCAATCATCTGAGAGTTTACAGTATGCAGCTTTTTCAATTCCAAATCCATTTCATATCCACACATCTGTTCAAATGTAGCCATCACCCGTAGCAGTCACTTCGTGTTTTTTCTTCTTTTTCTTGGCTTCTGCCTCTGCATGTCCACAGGCTCGCAGATGAGGCCATAAAACCACCAATAAAAACCACACCACCAGTCTCTTTGTTTGTCTGGCATTTGCATATTGTAGGAGGGGAGGTCAAAGGTCAGCCTCATCTCAGATCTCCGCTTGTGAGAGGCTACGCACAATGGGAAGGAGCTCAATGCCTTAAACGCAGCCACTGGAGAACTATAGCTCCCACCGAGCCTGTGGGTTGTGCTCTTGTGTTCTACTTCTGCTGCCCCCCCCCCCCCAACTCCCACCCCTCCATCTAGTCACCCAAGCAACCAAGCCAGTTCTCTTTGCAGTTCACCTTTTGAAAAAGTACCTGGAGGCCAGCACAGTAACCCAAAACTGCCTGCTGCAGATCAGTTACAGCTCGGGCAAGGGGGGGATGGGGGAATTGAGCAGAGATAGGAGCAGGGGGGAGAGAGAGAGGGAGAGAGAGAGAGAGAGAGTGAGAGAGAGGGAGGGAGGGAGGGAGGTAGGGTAAGACAGAGACAAAGAGAGAGAGCCGTTGCCTTACTACTTCACTCTCTCCGTTTACATACAGTGTTTATAGAGCGCAGGTCTTTGCTAGACTAGCACATTACAGCTACACATCACTGGCCGACCTTTTCACGGCACCACCGTTGTCTCAGTCTTTCCCCAGGAAAACTCCTCTCCCGAAGCATAGGTAGAAACCACTGAATAATTACTGAATAATTCATCTCGGGGGGAGGTGCCTGTACTCGATAACCTTTTTTTCATCTAGTTAATGTTACTGGGTCCGCCGATAACAAATAGAATTTTAATTTCAAAATCCCTTGAAATTCAGTTCAGACCAAGTTTACTCCCCACCGCGTCAAGAGAGGCTACTCTCGGCTGTGCTCAAACGAGCCATTAGCAGGGGATGTGCAGCCTAAATGAATTTGCAGTTGTTGGCCTTGCATTAACACATAACACTAACCTTCTCCTTCAAAGAGGACCTTTGTTGCGATGCCTGGTGATTGACTGTAAGGGCGTCTGTCAGAGTATTAGCAGATTACAGCGTGGCGGGTACAGCTGGGAGGTCAGTCGCTAGATGGTCATGGTGATCGGGTGAGGCGGGGGGGGGGGATGTGGGGGGGTGGCATGGGTGGGGTAGGGGGGTTTGTAGGCGACAGCTGTAACGACCCAACGGATGCAAGGAAGAAACCTGGACCACAAACATTTGTGTTTTTTATTCGCCCCTCAGGAATCCGTGTCCAGAGGTCATCGTCATTCCACCGACTTGGTCTCCCCCAACTGACTAGCAACAGCTGTGTGTGTGTGTGGAGAGGGAGGGGGAAGGGGTGCGGGGGCCGCTAAACCACATGAGCAAAGAGAGAGGGAGGGGTGAGGCCGAGGTAGGGCAACGTTAGCACAGCACGTCACACAAGCTTACTTCCTCTGCTCACTGTTCGATGGGGAAAAAAATCTCGGCACATAATTCTTTTAGAGATCAAAATCTATGTGTTTCAGAAACAAACCCCACTAAGACATGTAATATGATCAACCTCCCCAGGCACAAATAAATCCACCGCCATGAAACGATGGCAACCAGATGAGATTACAGACAAATCCTGGAACCGTTAATGTTATGCTTTCATATGCCCCCGCTAACCCCCCATTTCAGTCAGCCAAGAGGGAGCCTTTTACCCTGAACCAGCCACTCACAAGACAGAAAGTCACTGCCCACCTCGCCATCATCAAGTCATCCACATACACTGCCTATCGGCAAACGGCAAGGAGTGTCCAGAGCCTCGTGTTACTTTTACACCATGATGAGGGACAGCTGGCATGAAGCTTAAATGGTGACTCAATCTGGGCAAGTCGCTCAACACCTTCCCTCTTTTTTTAACGGTGTCTTCAAAGTGTGGGCAAACTGTGGATTCTCTTCTGGTAAGGACATTAAAGGGGGGGTTTATTGCCTAGCCAGCGGAGGAGTGGAACTTTAATGAGGGACACTGTCCAGCCCTCCCGATGCTCCCTTTACGGCCACACCCCTCCCCCGCACTTTCACGGCCCACCGTGGACTCACCGACATCTGGCTCGTCCATCTTCCTCTCTCAGTGGGCCTAATGGCCAATTATAAAGCCGTGGGCCAGAGGAGCACGAGGCCAGATTTATTGTTCAGTGGATCGTACCCAGGCCCATTTCCCCCCGTCCATCAACCTGGTATTATGTTAGCTGTAATAGACAGGAGGCCCATCAGGTCTAATCGGCTGCAGCCATTCCACAGAATGGTGAGCAGAGCCCAGCGCCGTGACACTGCAGAAATGAACTGGGAGCCTGACCCTTGAAATGGGCCGCTGCAGCTCGCCAATGACTAACATTCTCATTAAGTGCAACACCGGTGTGGGTCCACAGTGGCCTTCTGCGTTTCTGCCCGTGTCTGTGCGCTCCACAGGGGCACAATGGGGTCCTCTCGCTCATTTACCAGAGGAAGAGCTTTCGGTTGTCCCTGACAACATCAGTGTCGGTTAGTTTCCTTTTTTTCTTCTACCCTCCCATCTTCACTTTTTTCCCTTCTCTTGTCTTATCTTCACTTCTCTTTCTTCTTCCTTCCTCCTCCTCCTCTCAGCCATGGGTGTCTGGCTTTATTGCTCCCCCCTCCTCCTCTCTTTTCATTACAAGAACAACAGTGCTATCCGTGTCCGATGCTTTTTGGAAACAGCCCTGGGGAAGTCAATAAGGAGCCAGCAGTCCTTCTCAGGGGCAGTGCCAGGACCTCTCCTAAACAGCCCAGCAGCCAAACAACAAGACTTGCAAAAACACAGGGAGTAAGCCTGGCTCTGGTTCTCATATTAGCTCCGGAGCACAGAGTTTATGAGAGGTGTGTGAAGGGTGGTCTTTTAAAACACCACACTGTGGCTATCTACTTCAAAGGGCATCCCACAGACTCAACACATTCCACTTTTATTACATGGCCCCACCACATGAGGAATCCCTGGATTAAGTCAGATAAAGTACTAGACACAGGTATGCACACAAACAAACTGTGTGCCATATATGTTTGTTAGTTTCCTTTTTTTCTTCTACCCTCTCCTATATACAGCATATAAAGGTATATTTTTATATGGCTATGTGATTGTTTTTACCTCTGTAAATACAAACACATGCTTCATTTATTTCATGACCTGTGTTTGGCTAGAAGGGAATTTGTATGGACGGTAAATTTGATTTACATATAAAACAACCATCCGTCTGTTCAGTTCAGTGCAATACAGGTTTGTTTTTCAAATGACACTGAAAATTCAAGATTTTTCAGCCTAATTAACAGCCACACCTGTCAAAAAGCTTAGAGCACCAGCAGGTAATGGTTGCACACAAAAAAAACACTATTTGTAAGGAACGCAGTAAAGGGAGAAGAATGCGACTCTTTTGAGTACTTCTGGTAAGCGCACAGCCCCTGAAAAGCGGATTTTGTATAAACATGTTAATCTGCGTACTGCATTGAAGTGCTTAACGGCTTGGGCACCGCAGAAAATTGCGGCACGGGAGAAGCCAGAGTCGGGCAAAACAATGCCATACGACAAATTTCCAAATCCCCCTCAGAGAAATGTACGGAGGAACACACTCGGACAGAATGCAAAACAATTACCCCTGAGACTGTTCTCGCAGACGGAGAGCAAAGGAGTGTTTTTTTTTAAATATAAACCCTGCTGTCATAGCATGGTTTAATTCCTTCCGCCATTTCTCTTTCTCTCTTTTTCCCTCTCTCTCTCACGTGATAGCCTAACAGCTCTAGCTGGAGCCTTCAAACAATTAACGCCTGAGTCCACTCTCCCCTACCCGTCTAGGGCAGCACTTCCCCTGCAGGACAGCAGAGGAGGAGGGGGAGAAGACACCTCCGACGTGCGAACAGCACATTTCCCTCACCAAATAGCAATGACAAGCGTTATCTGCCGGAGGTGGCATGGTTAGTGTTTGAACAGCTTTCACAAAAAAGGCAGCTTGCTGTGCCCAAAATAAACTACTCGCCTCTCAACCAAATTAACCTTGTGTGGTAGCCCTGCTAGTTATTCCCAGACACTCACTCACCAAATGAAGAGAATGCCGGAGGCCTGTATGCTAATGCCGTCCGATTGCTCTATACGTCTTCCAATTATAATGGAACAATGACTGAACAGGCAGGCCATGTCTACGAACAGACCAGCCTCTCGTGGAAAGCCCCTCTAATACAGGCAAATCCTAAACAGAGCATTCTGACAGAGCACAGACAGCATTTAAAGGTGTGTGTGTGAGTATGTGTGTGTGTGTGTGTGTGTGTGTGTGTGTGTGTGTGTGTGTGTGCATGTGTGTTTGAGGGGGGTGGGGATGGGGTTGAGGAGTGGTGGTGGGGTTGGGGGGTGGGGGGGGTCACAGTCAAAGCCACAAATCTGGAGGTTGGCAGATTTCTGATATGATGGCTGGTTATTTGTTGGCAGGGGCAAACTCTCCACCGACAAAAAGCCTTTCATATTTCTCCTGCGCAGCCACACAGATCACCATTAATCCCAAGTGGAGGGGCTCATCTTAGTCCTCCCTTCCTCAGATATTAATGATATCTCTCCAACCCTCTTCATGCATCCTGCCTCCTTACACCAAGATGGGTGGGTGGCGGCTGTGTACACACAGGCAGGGAGCAAGAGGGTGTCGCAGAGGCAGCGCCATAGATGCGGATCCTTCACACTTGAGCCATCGTGAGCCTGGCCTTAGAGCAAACACTCACAGCGAGCTCAGGAAGTCTCCCTGCCTGTTCTCTCACCCCGCACCCTCGCCGAGAACAGAGGAAGAGGAGCAGCAGCATCGCCAGGGACAGAGCTCAGCCCAGCTGTCGCTGTGTTTTGTGAACAGATGAAATACACAGTGATGGGCAGCGCGTGTGCCAATACCCACTCACCCACCCCCACCCCCACAGAAGGGTACTTAGCAAGAGCGCCCAGCTGCCCCATGCACATCCTCGGGCCCCTCGGTGGTCAGGGGCATGTCTGGTGCACAGCGATGAGCGCGAGAGAGATAGAGAGAGAGAGAGAGAGAGAGAGAGAGGAATGTAACAAGCTATGATCACTACACTTCTACCCTAAACTTGGCTGCAGGGGCTGTTATCCATATGCTCAGAAATCTGTCAAACAAGTTCACTGACAAAGAATATCGAGGTAGTTCATATGGTTTTGCTAACAATGCCAAACTCATGTGTCGGAATTCCTGGCTGTTGGTATACTGATCAAATTATTTATATTGATGGAAAAAATATATAAAGGAATGAAGTCATAAAAAGGGGAATGAAGGGAATGGACCAGGGATGGAGCAGATAAGTAAAAAGCTGTAGTTGATCGTAATCATAGGCCTGGACTGGGGCCCAGTCAGGGAGGGAGGGGGGACGGGGTGCACAGGCTGTCCATCAGGTTGTCAGAGGTGATGGAATGGAATGCCGTTACAGCTGTCAGCAGCATCCAGCATCTAATGCTCCGCACCAGCCCCCAAAACAGCTCTAAATGCAGAGGCCAGACTCTCTCTCTCCCCCGTGGGCCATTTTCTAACATTTCGCTGAATAAAACATTTAACCTTTAGGTGCTCAGCTCATAGCTGGGGCTGGGGGTTGGTAGGTGTAGGCACCGTGGCTCTCCAAACGAGCCAACACATTTGCATGCGCATGCAGGTTGCTGCGCAGATGCGACAGTACGATGGCCACCCTGGGCTCCCAGCAGCGCAGGGTAGCGGCTGTGCGCGCACATCCGTCTGCGTGATTCAACCGGTGAGTCACGGCCAACACACAGCTGCAGGCATGACAATGCACAGGCGGGGAGTAATTAGGCAAAAAAAGATGCGGCCTGGGCCTCGCTCCAAAATCAAATGGCCCTCCTCCTCCTCCACATTCGCCATACTTTATTCCACCCCAAGTCGTTTAGCCGGCTTCCTAATTAGTTCTTGGTCATTACCACAACGCTTAAGAGGTCATTCAAATTCAGTATCGCTGGCTTTATGGAGGACTGTGGCAGAAGTAGGGTTGGGTATCGTTTGAATTTGAACGATTCCGATTCCAATTCCGATTTCTTATTTCGATTCCGGTTCCTAGCGATTCTCGATTCCGATTTTTTTAAGAGGCTGGGTCAAAAAAAGTTTAGGATATTTTAAATGAGCTAGCTAACCAACGGTCTTTCTCCAAGTGCAAATTTAAAGACTTTTAAGACCTTTTCAAAGTTAGACTAAGCTATTTACATATTTTAATAAGCCTACTTTATATAATTTACTATGTGCATCTATTGTCCAATATGCAGCACAGCAAATTAAAGTTAATCCACTACTTTACATTTTGCATACCAGTTGTATCTAAACCGACCAAAGCTTGACTGAAACATTGTAAAACCATTGACTTGTTTTAAATTAATTAAGAGACCGGTCCTCCTCGCATGATCCTGCTGAAAACCGCTGATTTCATCTCAAGCACGCACGTATTATGAACACACGTTTTTTTTTTTTTATGTAGCCAGTCGCCGACATTCAAAAAATATGCGGTTATAGTTCACAACTTTTGCGAAGTAGGCCTAGCCTACTGGGAAACGCTGGCAAGCAAGCTGCTGGCAGATATTACAGGTAGGCTATAACTTAGACAGATATTTTCTTCCCTAGGCTAGGCCAGCAACACACGCTGGAAAGATGCAAACAGATCAACTTACAGTATTTCCTCCTGATTGCGAAGCACTGCACATAATTTGACTATAGCAGTCTTCGCGTCCATAGTTTGTGAAACGATGCTGCGTCCGAGCAACGCTTTTAGATGCCAAGCGCAACTCAAAAAAGGAGAACAAATGAGCGTCCGGCTTGAGGCTGCGCCGGACGCCGGGCAGGGCTTTTAAAATCCATATGTCCGGCCTAAATTCGAACGTATGGCCAACCTATCGCTCTTTCTTTCTCTTGCTCATTCTACCGTAGGCTTCCTCATTCCACGTAGGCTACCTGTAGCCTATATCTCTCTGGCCTCAGCTACACCACGAAAACGTCAGGCATATTATTTTGTACATAGGCCTACTGTATTATTACTGTTTTCACTCCTTTAACCACACCCGTGAAAAACATCTTCACTCTGCAACCACTACACTTCTTCCCGTAGCCTAATAGCTTAATCACTTATACAATTGCGTTTTAAATACACAAAACTGGATTGAGACATCACTCGCTCTCTTGCACTCGCTGGCGGTCCCATAGCACATTTAGTACCTCTCTTTCGAAAATTCAGTTGTATTTAAGACTATTTAAGGATCCGCGGGAACCCTGCTTTCTGAATGAAATAGTCTGACCTTCTTCATGAATTTTAATTCTATGAACTATGCGCTTCTTCGTGGGTGTTCAGCCGTTTCTTCTTCAGGTCGGCGGACTGGGAATCGAAACTAGGAATCGAAATTTAAACTTTTGAACGATTCCGGGAAAATCGCAAAGATAGTCCCGGTTCCAACCAATACTCGATATTCGATACCCAAGCCTAGGCAGAAGACACCCGACTGAATGTGCAACAAGCGAGAGAAGCAGGAGAGGGAAGCGGGAGAATATCTCTTCATATTAAGTTTCTTTTCTCTTTGTGCTGCTTACTATTGTGCCGATGAATGAAAAAAAATCAGTTCTGCAAGGTATAAAATAAGTCAATTTGAATGGATCTTCTCAGGAGAGGAAATGGCGGACAGGACCAATATCACATTCAATGGAATGATATTCAGACCAGAATCCCTTAGACGACAAACAAAAAAGGGCCAGAACAATGAGCTGCACTGGCCTATGGAACGCCTCTACGGAGAGTAGTGCTGGTGAATGTGCTGCCATGTCATAGCACAATGACTTGTTTGTGTCACTATGACCTTAGGACTCCCAGACAACACAGTCACTGTTGAACAGTGAGGGAAAACAAGCCATTCACATTCAAATTGTTCCCTCCATCCAACGTTGTCATATTTTCTACTCGTTCAAAAGTCGGCCTCCTATTTTTATAAAAAGCCGGTGGGGGAGGTGCTAGGCTACAACAAACGCTGTCGACAGAAATAATCATTATGTGTCTGGTGGATGTTTTATGTCTTCGCCGACTCATGCCACAGTGTACTGGATGCTTTAAAAGCCCAGAGAGGAATCTTATCTTAAGTTTATGTTGGCCTCGTCATCCGGCACCCACTTCACAAGTCCCCTAGACTCATAGCAGGCGGGTCTCCCTGAAGTGCTCACGGTACCAAAATAACCCCCCCCCCCCCACACACCCCCTCCCACAATAGCCTCCTCTGTCATTCTGTCAATCTGTCACAACTGCTTTGCGACTCTAGGACTTCCCTGCTGCAAATAAACAGAGGGCTGGAAAATTCAACAGGCAGGTACCAATGAACAGCACAAAGCCCTCCTCGTTCCTGTTAGCACCAAATATATA
The DNA here is from genome assembly GCF_046254945.1 of Alosa pseudoharengus. Classification (NCBI taxonomy): domain Eukaryota; kingdom Metazoa; phylum Chordata; class Actinopteri; order Clupeiformes; family Clupeidae; genus Alosa; species Alosa pseudoharengus. The sequence goes on from NW_027468663.1 coordinate 7,533,634, forward strand.
TATATATATATATATATATATATATATATATATGTCGTGTCCTTAATACTGGGGAGCCGTTCCAGATAAGGACCTGCACAGTCCATAAAATGGACTGGTGCAGCCCTTGGTGCAATCCAAACACTGGGAGTGTTGCAACTGCAAACATGGTGTGCTGTGATCTCTGTGTGACTGCATGCCTCTCTGGCCTCCCACAAAGCGTGAGCCGAGAAAAATGTGGTCAGTCTCTCCGCCGCGCGGTCTGCACTCCCCCAGCTCACAGCTGAATTCTTTCCAGTTTTTTCCAACTGACTGATCTCTCCTGTTTGCCAAATAAAGTCATCCAAAGCAATCAAGACTTAGAACAAATGCGGTAAAGGAAAAAAAAATGGGACCATGAAAAAAATGATGATGCCAAAAGATATCTACTCAACGCCTTCAGTGGTTCTCATATTGAATTATATTAAAAACAAGGCCAAACTGATCCAAACTGAGCTAATATATTACCATTTGCCTAAGAGTAAGACTACGAAAGGAGTAAGCCTATAAAAGTAAGACTATTAAAATGCCAATATTGTGACTGTGTTTTTACTGTGCTTTCTCCGTTCAGCCTCCTGGATTACCATTCTAAATACATGGCAAATTATTACATGAGAGAAATGAAAAAGAGAAAGAGAGAGAAAAGTTTCAAACTTCTCCAGTACAAGCGATACCTATAGGGCCTCTGTAAAGCCCAAACACATAAAGTGGCCAATTCATTCCCTTTACCCCTCTTCGCCTTATATCACTAACGACAGGCATGAAAGGTCAATAGCCTTGGCTCGCGGCACTCATATGGTTAGCTATGCTATGAATTAATAGGAGGCGCCATTCCTCCAAACTCTTTAAGTCGGTGTGGGGATGCTCATCGCTCGCAAAGGTCAGGGCGCTTATCACACTTAGTGGGTAGGAGAGCGAGGGATCCGTGGAAGATGGACGGCGTGCATCCAGAGAGGGGCGCTGGGAGGCTGTGGGAGGCTGCACTGCCTCTGCATCTGCTGAGGGTTTCATGCCTGGCATCATCTGCAATCCCGATCAATGGGATCAGCAGAGAGCCCTCCTCGGAGCCTCTGCATCATCCCTGTCAATGATGCTCTGGTGGTCAGGGAGTCCAGCGACCTACACACACGTTTGTGCTCTAGCGAGTCCCCGATCGGAAAAATGTGGTGTTAACATTACCTCTGAATGTTCTCATTTGATTTTTTATCATTCTTGATAAAATTATCCACAAGTGTGACAGTTGCATTAATAATAATAATGCAAAAAGCTTTTTTTCTTTTCCATAGACAAAGAGGATGTCATAGTTTGGTTCTGATGTATTTCTTAGTGTATACAGTCTGCATGGCTTGAAGATATTGGCTTCAAACAGGTCAGCGCACCCACAGAGATCATTTAGCCCTGGAGAGATGAGAGGCTGCTGGATCAATCTAAAATGTATACGTCAATTTGTTTTTGAGGGGACAGTGAGCATCACTCTCTCTCTCCATCTCTTTTTCAAACTGAGGCATCCTTCTCTCTGTTTTCATTCCTGACGTGTAATTGAGCAGTAAAATGTTTTGAGTTACTCACACCACAGTGACCAGATGTGACCTAATGGAGAAGGATCCAATCACCTCCCCTGCAGGTACACACAACTGCCCCTGGCCACCCATCCCCCCTCTGCCAAGCACCAGCAGACATTAGTGCTGACGCGTCGCTGCTGCTGGCGCGGCCAGCGAGAGGGACACTCACCGTCACTGGCACCTCTCAAAGAGACGCAGTAAATATCCACACTCCCTCAGGTGGCATTAAAAGCCTGGTGACGTGCTGAAAATGATTCGGCATGGACACTCCCAACAGTAGCCCGGCGGAGGCAAGCCGCAGGTCGGTCGGCGCTGTGACCATACATCAAGACGGAGAGGTGCACTAATATGCACGGCCCTCCGCCAGGGAATCACACATCTGATGAGCCAACAGTTTGGGAGGGCACCGGAGAGAGAGTCCATCCGTCGACTAGGCATCACCAATCACGGCGAGTGGAAGATCTTTCAGGGCATAAATCAACATAATGATTTCTCTTTCTCCCAACTGTCGGAGACTCTTGATGTGATACCATTGGAGGGAAGGAGGAGGCTGTCTGTTGGAGTTAGTCATTTCCGTCTGCTGTGAGAGCCCTCTGCTCTAAAGGATATAAATCAAAATTGTAATACAAAAGGCAGGGAGCGAAGTCAGATAAGGGCTTCCCGTTTTCAAAAGTAATATGTATTTATAAGGTGCTTCGGGATCATACCAAAACGTCCTCGGCTGAACCTCAGGCCCGCAGAGCCAACCTAGCCTTGGTCCCACTTCAGAGGGTTTGGAAGGTGTATGTAAATGATTCAGTCAATTATGCCATGTCAATCATGTGATTGAAAACAGTGTCATCCTGAGAGGTGATAGGTTGGGCGTGAAGGTCACTACGGCGACAGAGACAGCCATCCATCAGAGGAAGCAGGCAGGTGGTCGGAGAAGGGGGGGGGGGGGGTAGGTGACTGAGGAGGTGCAGGAAGAGACAGGGGGAGGGGCTGTCACAAGATAGGAGGTCCTGGCTTGTCTAAGGGGTGCTGTTCAAAGAAACGCTGGTGCACTGAAATAGAAACCCGTGGTGGAATACAATAGGTGCCAACGCAGTCTGTGACTAGGAGCTCTTTCCAGGCAGGATATGGGCTTTTGTCGACATGGTTACAGTATCTGGGTCAATTACCATCTCCGAGCTTTGTCCCCTTCTGGTGGCCCTGTAAGAATGGCATTTAGATTCCAGCAGCCTCTCCATCGTACCAGCGCCAAAGTTTTGAGAGTGAAATGGTAGGCACAAAACAGCAAAAATGAAAGTGACAATCTAGTCCATTACTGTAATAGATATTCAAAGAGGTAAGCATGAATATTTTATATAGGCAGTATATTTTTCCAACACTAAAATTAAAGAACAAGGTGCTCCACCTCTCTCATTCAACTCTAATAAAACAAACAAAAAACTGCTTTAGAGTCTATGATATCAATGAATGCAAAGGAACAAGGCGAAGACAGATCAAAAAGAATATATGGCTACACCAAGACGCCAACCTCTAATCTTGGCAGGGTTTCATCAAAGAGAACATTGAGGCAAACAAATGATCATGGTTGAAGAGAAATAGAGTGTTAGAGTGTTGGACAATATATTTTTTCCCTTTATCCCTACCGACTGTCTAATACTATAGGCTATGCTGAAAAATGTGGAGAGCTAGTGAGCTAGCCTTAGCCCACTCAGCTATCATAATGAGCACAATAAGTATGAGAGAGAGGAAGGGGGAGCTGGCTTCTCTCTCTTTGTGTGTGTATGTGTGTGTGTGTGTGTGTGTGTGTGTGTGTGTGTGTGTGTGTGTGTGTGTGTGTGTGTGTGTGTGTGTGTGTGTGTATGTCTGTAGGGTTAAGAAAAATGTCCATTCAGGGGGGCACTAAGGAGATGTCCAAGAAAAGGATGGCAGACGTGGGGATGTCTGTGTGTGGGGGGCTAAAATGGAGGAGAGCATTATGAAAGGGGCTTTGAGCCCTGCATGCTGGACAGACTGGCCAACACCAAACCTGCACATAGAGGCCCCTTTGTGCAGCTGCTATCTCAGCAGAGCCCTGGTAGAAATCCTAAACATCTCTGTCCTCACGCAAAGGGAGAAAAAGAAAAGGGAAATAGATTTGTATTTGTGGTGGTACAAACCGCCTACTCCATACTGGTCAGTGAGAACACGCTATGCATCTTTCATCGTGTAAGATTTCTTTAGGGACCAAAAAAAAACTTGGAACATATACATGCACAGCCAGGTCAATACATCTATTTATACCAGGCCTCATTATATACAGAGGTCGTATAATGTGCTTTCCGGATGTCTCTCTAGTTAAATAAAACTCGCACATCCGTCTGGTTGCGCCAAGACCGTGAAACACAACCAGCTAAAGTAATACCAGACCTCTTTCTGGCACGTAGACAAGGAGGCCCGTGCACAGGAATTGTTTCAGAGGAAAAACAAATGAGTGCTTCATGTCGTCTGGTGGAATTCTAGACTAGGCTTGCCTAGAATACCCTCTCACATGGTTTTGCATCTTTACAAGACCTATGGACATTTCAGAATTCCTACAGAGCAATGCTGACCTAGATATATGTTCTGAGTCAAGACCATTAATTGCACGCATGTGTGAATGGGTGTGCGTGTATATATGTGTGTGTGTGTTTCAGTGTGTGTCTATGTGTAAGTGTACGTGCATGTGTGTGTAGATATTTAGAAAAGCCAGCCAGGGAGAGAAAGAGTGAAACAGAGAGGGAGAGAACAAAATGAATAACACTTGGATATGTAACACTGCCCCCCCCCCTCCCCATATAAAGAGCCATGTTTTGGGTCTTGGCTGAAAAACGTGAATGATTTGACAGATCATGAGCGAGGGCTGCAGATTGGACGGGGATGGCCCCTGGCAACAGCTGTGGCTTTCTGAATCCTCCACTGGCCAGTCCCCACAGGCCTTGTGGGCTGTCTGAGCCGAGCGCCCAGCCTAATTATATGCCAAGGACACTCACTCGCTCTCACAGGCACAAAACCAGAGGCACCTTAACAGCTCACCACAATGTCAACGTCAGTCACACTCCCAGCCTGGCGATAAGAGAGCCCCTGATACCCATTCAAGTGTGTGTGTGTGTGTGTGTGTGTGTGTGTGTGTGTGTGTGTGTGTGTGTGTGTGTGCAGTGGGGTGGGGCAGTTGGAAGAAGGGCAGACAGTTGGAATCTGAAGGTGGGGGTCACGTCAAACCAACATAAACTCCTTTATCGGCGCGCGCGGGCATTCCAGATGTCGTCTCCCCGTTGCCCGGCACTCAGAGATGATGTGCAGGCTACCTTTTCTGATAAGGAGGCGACGGGCAAAAAAGGTCAGACATGAATTAAACATCCTCTCCCGCTCCCACTGTTCCCCACACACTGGCCTTAAAAGGCACCCACCTCGGCAGCAAATTAGTTGCAGATGGGTGCACTTACTTTCGAACGCTAACGACATTACTTTTTCATGGCTATGATAGGGCTCCGGGAGTGCTTCAGAGTGGCGATTGGGGGAGGGGCTCGTCAGAGAGGGAGTCAGACACCTCCCCCATAATATGTTTTTTTTTTCTCTAAACATAATCATGTCTGTCTCCAAGGTTTTACGGCTAGGCCGTGGGAGCCACAAAATTTCCAATCAAGGTATCCTGAAGTGTTGCAATGTTCGGAAAGCCGCCTGGACGAGAGAAAGTCAACGGAGATGGCGGCCTGAGAAATTATAACTTCTCATAACAATAAAGAACAGGCATGGATCTGCCGGTGTCCGGTAGCCATGCTTCGGCTGGGAATTGGAGCGCAGCCTTCATTACAACATATTGATCCGACCAAACAAAGACCCTGGATTTATTGATCCTCCCCCACCACCATAGCTGGAAGTAAAACGCGAATGAGAAGGGGAGAAGAATCAGGGGGCCCAACAGCTGCGGCCAGGCTGTTACTGCTTCCTCAGCCTTTAACATAAAACGGAGAGGAGGATTTCAAACTCCATCAAAGCAAATGGGGCTGCAGTGGGCTTGCACTTGATGTCCACATGAAAAAGGCAGATGAGAGGGGTGAATACATCCATCGAGGAGAAAGAAAGAAAGAAAGAAAGAAAGAAAAAAAAAAAAAAAAGGACAGCAGCTCTCAGCAGCCCTTGCTGCAGCCTTGATTTTCTTTCTGTCTGCCTTTCTGCACTGGCCCACATGTGCTCTCTCCATATTCAAATATTCAGATGTTCTGTGGACACTGCAACCTCAGTGCCTTATCTGACTCCAGGCTTTGCCGCACCAGGAAAAAAAAAAGACGGATAATGTTTCCATGACTTTGAAATCGGTCACACACCACCAATGTCACTACAAGCCGTAACAAGAAAGGTTGCATGTAACAATATGAGCCTTCCTCAACAAAAAAAAATGTCTCTTACCAACAGCATTCTTTACAAATAAAAACATTTCCACTCACACGGAGGCTAGTGCCTGGTGACACACACACACAGACACACACACACAAGGGCTATTTGTAGACATTCAAATATCACAGGCCATTACTCCAACCTCCAACACAACAAAAAAAAATCTAAGTGAGCCTGGGCACCGGTGCCTGCTAAGGTCAGACTAACATTTGGTGAAGTAGGCCTGTACTCAGGGGCCCTCCGCTGGGGGTTATGACCCAGGGAGCCACCCTTAGAGCCGTGCAAAGGTTACTCTAAAAGGTCCAAGAGGCCTGGCATGATTTAGGCCAGGTCAAGCAGGGTCAGACCTGGCAAAACACACCGTCACAGAAACATGACGTACAGCGGAGCCTGGCACCGATGGGAAGGAGTAGACTACAGGGGGAGGGGTTGACTGCTCTCCAAAACTCCACACACAATATTTCAGACATGAAGTGATTGTTCTTAAGCCACATTATCTGGCTCTGTTCAAACTAATCTCAAATTCTGTTAGTTGAATTAGAGGGAATATAAACAGAAAATGAAAAAAAAAGCTCCTTGAGTGACATTGCCACATTAGACCAAATGACTGCATTTAGTGTTTTATGTAGGTAAAAAAAAAACAGTTAAAGCCTAACATGCTATTACAAGTCAATAAAACGGTACCACAGATAATCGTTGTTCTTATTATATAGTATCCTAATAATGGTGCACCACTTTGTGGTTTCCAAAACCACTGTACCACTCCTTACAGAAAGCTTCTAAAAGTCGGCCATTATTGTGAGGACTACACTTGCACTGGCCATATTTAATGCTAAAAACAGCACTGTAGGAAGAGGCCGGATCCGTGTGAATGGTTCTTCATTAGACCATGTTGACACTGCTTGTTTAAACTACATCATGAAGTCAGTCGGCTGTATCCCCCCAACCCGGCCGCTCAGACCCCAGTGGTGGAGCCATCTCAGTCGACACAGTTGAGGAGTGGGCGTTTGAAGCCACCCAAAACGGGGGAATAGCAGAGCATAAAAACACACACCACACATACACACTCACACACATGCACACACACACACACGTCTGACACACACACACACACACACACACACACACACACACACACACACCTTGTCTCCAGCTCCTTCAGCACCGGCACACTTCATTAGCAATAAAAATGCAAGTTGAAGAGCAGAGGGTGGAACAAGGGGAGGAAAAATGGAAGCGGGATGGATAGGTTTGTGGGGTGGCAGAATGAGAAAGCATTAAGTTCTATTAGGCTTTTGGGGCTCTCATTAACCCACTTTTACAGAGGCTAGCCAGCACTGCATAATGTTCCAGTCGGATCATGGAGACAGCAGTTGGCGGAGAAGGAAAAAAGAAATAAAGAAAAAAGAAGAAGATACAGACAAAAAAAATAAGTCTCTCTAATACAAAAGGTAGACCGGAGAATTTCCTGTAAACTGAGCTCCGTTAAAAAGACAAACCTGAAAGGCCCTGAAGTCCTCATTACTCTATACATCATTATGAGAAAACAAGGAACTGCAGCGGGATGTTTTGTTTTTGGTATATGTAATATTCACTGAAGAAAGGGAAACAGTAATTGTGACAGACAAATGAGGGCTGTACTTTTTTTCATGTTTTCTTTACAGACTGCACCATCCATTTGTGGTGGCTGCGGTGTTGGCCCTGGTGTCATGGGGGAAGGGAAGGGGAGGGGGGGGGGGGCTTTCCCTCCATCCCCTTCAAAAGCAGCCACACAAATATCCCCAGCTTAGAGCAAGGTCAGTGGGACCCCTCCATCTCAGACAGTGGGAAATGGTATTAGCTGTAGGTGGCTTTCCATTTACAAACAAAGAGTGCAACCTCCTTTCCACATCACTGAAAAATAGGCCCCGCCAGACAAATAATTATATTCACCCCCTACCCCCTCCTTTCACTCTCTCTCTCACTCTCTCTCTTTCTCTCTCTCTAACTCTCTCTCTGTCTCTCTCTTCCCCCTCCTCTGTCTCTCTTTCCCCAGCCCTCTCCTCCTGCCTCTCCCCATCCCCCTCCATGCTAACCAACTTAGTCAAAATGTGTCTCCTCTATTCCTTTGAGAATCGATGAAGCGGTCACTAGGCCAAAGCAATGCCTCATAGCAGGAAATGTATTGAATAGCAAACAGTGGCATCAGCCATTATGCTTTCGCTTTCTTTCGGCTTTATTATCCGTTAACATTTAGGTATTGAGTACAGACTAGATTTTGAATTAAATTTGTCACGTTTGCGGTTTAATTGCCACCATCTTTCATGCTGATATAATTACAAATGTGAAATCAGATTCTTCATATGATTTTATTTGTCGCAAGCAATATTCTTTTTCCTACACGTATCAGAAGGTATTCTGATCAGAGACTAGATAAATTATCTTTTATGTCATAATTTACCAGAGCAAATTTGTCAAATTGGAGGTGCTGTAAATGA